>NC_092087.1:117693212-117788212 GCF_045679555.1 Salvelinus alpinus | reverse complement strand
GAATCAGAGATACTGTCTGGTCCTGATACTGTAGAATAATCAACTAGATGAATCAGAGATACTGTCTGGTCCTGATACTGTAGAACAATCAGCTAGATGAATCAGAGATACTGTCTGGTCCTGATACTGTAGAACAATCAGCTAGATGAATCAGAGATACTGTCTGGTCCTGATACTGTAGAATAATCAGCTAGATGAATCAGAGATACTGTCTGGTCCTGATACTGTAGAATAATCACCTAGATGAATCAGAGATACTGTCTGGTCCTGATACTGTAGAATAATCAACTAGATGAATCAGAGATACTGTCTGGTACTGATACTGTAGAATAATCAACTAGATGAATCAGAGATACTGTCTGGTCCTGATACTGTAGAATAATCTAGATGAATCAGAGATACTGTCTGGTCCTGATACTGTAGAATAATCAACTAGATGAATCAGAGATACTGTCTGGTCCTGATACTGTAGAATAATCAACTAGATGAATCAGAGATACTGTCTGGTCCTGATACTGTAGAATAATCAACTAGATACTGTCTGGTCCTGATACTGTAGAATAATCAACTAGATGAATCAGAGATACTGTCTGGTCCTGATACTGTAGAATAATCAACTAGATGAATCAGAGATACTGTCTGGTCCTGATACTGTAGAATAATCAACTAGATGAATCAGAGATACTGTCTGGTCCTGATACTGTAGAATAATCAACTAGATGAATCAGAGATACTGTCTGGTCCTGATACTGTAGAATAATCAACTAGATGAATCAGAGATACTGTCTGGTCCTGATACTGTAGAATAATCAACTAGATGAATCAGAGATACTGTCTGGTCCTGATACTGTAGAATAATCAACTAGATGAATCAGAGATACTGTCTGGTCCTGATACTGTAGAATAATCAGCTAGATGAATCAGAGATACTGTCTGGTCCTGATACTGTAGATTAATCAACTAGATGAATCAGAGATACTGTCTGGTCCTGATACTGTAGAATAATCAACTAGATGCTGTCTGGTCCTGATACTGTAGAATAATCAACTAGATGAATCAGAGATACTGTCTGGTCCTGATACTGTAGAATAATCAACTAGATGAATCAGAGATACTGTCTGGTCCTGATACTGTAGAATAATCAACTAGATGAATCAGAGATACTGTCTGGTCCTGATACTGTAGAATAATCAACTAGATGAATCAGAGATACTGTCTGGTCCTGATACTGTAGAATAATCACCTAGATCCTGTCTGGTCCTGATACTGTAGAACAACCAACTAGATGAATCAGAGATACTGTCTGGTCCTGATACTGTAGAATAATCAACTAGATGAATCAGAGATACTGTCTGGTCCTGATACTGTAGAATAATCAACTAGATGAATCAGAGATACTGTCTGGTCCTGATACTGTAGAATAATCAACTAGATGAATCAGAGATACTGTCTGGTCCTGATACTGTAGAATAATCAACTAGATGAATCAGAGATCCTGTCTGGTCCTGATACTGTATAATAATCAACTAGATGAATCAGAGATACTGTCTGGTCCTGATACTGTAGAATAATCAACTAGATGAATCAGAGATACTGTCTGGTCCTGATACTGTAGAATAATCAACTAGATGAATCAGAGATACTGTCTGGTCCCGATACTGTAGAATAATCAACTAGATGAATCAGAGATACTGTCTGGTCCTGATACTGTAGAATAATCAACTAGATGAATCAGAGATACTGTCTGGTCCTGATACTGTAGATTAATCAACTAGATGAATCAGAGATACTGTCTGGTCCTGATACTGTAGAATAATCAACTAGATGAATCAGAGATACTGTCTGGTCCTGATACTGTAGAATAATCAACTAGATGAATCAGAGATACTGTCTGGTCCTGATACTGTAGAATAATCAACTAGATGAATCAGAGATACTGTCTGGTCCTGATACTGTAGAATAATCAACTAGATGAATCAGAGATACTGTCTGGTCCTGATACTGTAGAATAATCAACTAGATGAA
Organism: Salvelinus alpinus; assembly: GCF_045679555.1. Classification (NCBI taxonomy): domain Eukaryota; kingdom Metazoa; phylum Chordata; class Actinopteri; order Salmoniformes; family Salmonidae; genus Salvelinus; species Salvelinus alpinus. Next base: position 117,786,187 of record NC_092087.1, on the reverse strand, counting down.
TCAGAGATACAGTCTGGTCCTGATACTGTAGAATAATCAACTAGATGAATCAGAGATACTGTCTGGTCCTGATACTGTAGAATAATCAACTAGATGAATCAGAGATACTGTCTGGTCCTGATACTGTAGAATAATCAACTAGATGAATCAGAGATACTGTCTGGTCCTGATACTGTAGAATAATCAACTAGATGAATCAGAGATACTGTCTGGTCCTGATACTGTAGAATAATCAACTAGATGAATCAGAGATACTGTCTGGTCCTGATACTGTAGAATAATCAACTAGATGAATCAGAGATACTGTCTGGTCCTGATACTGAAGAATAATCAGCTAGATGAATCAGAGATCCTGTCTGGTCCTGATACTGTAGAATAATCAACTAGATGAATCAGAGATACTGTCTGGTCCTGATACTGTAGAATAATCAACTAGATGAATCAGAGATACTGTCTGGTCCTGATACTGTAGAATAATCAACTAGATGAATCAGAGATACTGTCTGGTCCTGATACTGTAGAATAATCAACTAGATACTGTCTGGTCCTGATACTGTAGATTAATCAACTAGATGAATCAGAGATACTGTCTGGTCCTGATACTGTAGAATAATCAACTAGATACTGTCTGGTCCTGATACTGTAGAATAATCAACTAGATACTGTCTGGTCCTGATACTGTAGAATAATCAACTAGATGAATCAGAGATACTGTCTGGTCCTGATACTGTAGAATAATCAACTAGATGAATCAGAGATACTGTCTGGTCCTGATACTGTAGAATAATCAACTAGATGAATCAGAGATCCTGTCTGGTCCTGATACTGTAGAATAATCAGCTAGATGAATCAGAGATACTGTCTGGTCCTGATACTGTAGAATAATCAGCTAGATGAATCAGAGATACTGTCTGGTCCTGATACTGTAGAATAATCAACTAGATGAATCAGAGATACTGTCTGGTCCTGATACTGTAGAATAATCCTGATTGGATCCCCTGGATAGGAGCGTCTGTCTCCTGATTGGATACCCTGAATAGGAGCGTCTGTCTCCTGATTGGATCCCCTGAATAGGAGCGTCTGGATAGGAGCGTCTGTCTCCTGATTGGATCCCCTGGATAGGAGCGTCTGTCTCCTGATTGGATCCCCTGGATAGGAGCGTCTGGATAGGATCGTCTGGATAGGAGCGTCTGTCTCCTGATTGGATCCCCTGGATAGGAGCGTCTGTCTCCTGATTGGATCCCCTGGATAGGAGCGTCTGTCTCCTGAAAGGATCCCCTGGATAGGAGCGTCTGGATAGGAGCGTCTGTCTCCTGATTGGATGACCTGGATAGGAGCGTCTGTCTCCTGAACGGATCCCCTGGATAGGAGCGTCTGTCTCCTGATTGGATCCCCTGGATAGGAGCGTCTGTCTCCTGATTGGATGACCTGGATAGGAGCGTCTGTCTCCTGATTGGATCCCCTGGATAGGAGCGTCTGTCTCCTGATTGGATCCCCTGGATAGGAGCGTCTGTCTCCTGATTGGATCCCCTGGATAGGAGCGTCTGTCTCCTGATTGGATCCCCTGGATAGGAGCGTCTGTCTCCTTATTGGATCCCCTGGATAGGAGCGTCTGTCTCCTGATTGGATCCCCTGGATAGGGGCGTCTGTCTCCTGATTGGATCCCCTGGATAGGAGCGTCTGTCTCCTGATTGGATCCCCTGGATAGGAGCGTCTGTCTCCTGATTGGATCCCCTGGATAGGGGACGACTAATCTCGGATTGTTGACAACTATTGTCTGTTGTTTACAGTATGTTCAGCTTTCGCGTGTGTGTGTGTGCGTGCGTGGTTAAAGGGGGGAGGGGGGGGGGTTGACAGCCTCCTGTTGTCACGATAATATCCAAATCAACAGAAACAACACACACACGCGGTCAACAGGTGTGTTAGTCTGAACCGTAAGGTTAGGTAGGTTACTTCATTTGCTACGTTTATAAGAGAAGAACATTGAAGTTCATTGAGCTGCAGAAAATGTCCTATGGAAATGTTTGTTTTGGGGGAAGGACCGACAAGGGTCTACATCCTGGTACCAGTGTTCTAACTCTGTTAAACTCCTCACCGCCGTGACTGGATGCAAATCCAATACATTTTCCTCATTGAGGAAACATTCAACATTTTCAGTTGAAATTCAACCAGTTAGTGAGGCTACAACAGATAGATATGCAACGGCACGTAGAGCTACAACAGATAGATATGCAACGGCACATAGAGTTACAACAGATAGATATGCAACGGCACATAGAGCTACAACAGATAGATATGCAACAGTACATAGAGCTACAACAGATAGATATGCAACAACACATAGAGTTACAACAGATAGATGTGCCACGGCACGTAGAGCTACAACAGATAGATATGCAACAACACATAGAGCTACAACAGATAGATATGCAACAGTACATAGAGCTACAACAGATAGATATGCAACGGCACATAGAGTTACAACAGATAGATATGCAACAACACATAGAGTTACAACAGATAGATATGCCACGGCACGTAGAGCTACAACAGATAGATATGCAACAACACATAGAGCTACAACAGATAGATATGCAACAGTACATAGAGCTACAACAGACAGATATGCAACGGCACGTAGAGTTACAACAGATAGATATGCAACAGTACATAGAGCTACAACAGATAGATATGCAACTGCACGTAGAGTTACAACAGATAGATATGCAACAGTACATAGAGCTACAACAGATAGATATGCAACGGCACGTAGAGTTACAACAGATAGATATGCAACGGCACGTAGAGTTACAACAGATAGATATGCAAACGGTACATAGAGTTACAACAGATAGATATGCAACGGCACGTAGAGTTACAACAGATAGATATGCAACAGTACATAGAGCTACAACAGATAGATATGCAACGGCACGTAGAGTTACAACAGATAGATATGCAACGGCACGTAGAGTTACAACAGATAGATATGCAAACGGTACATAGAGTTACAACAGATAGATATGCAACGGCACGTAGAGTTACAACAGATAGATATGCAACAGTACATAGAGCTACAACAGATAGATATGCAACGGCACATAGAGTTACAACAGATAGATATGCAACGGCACGTAGCGTTACAACAGATAGATATGCAACGGCACGTAGAGTTACAACAGATAGATATGCAACAGTATTTAGAGTTACAACAGATAGATATGCAACGGCACGTAGAGTTACAACAGATAGATATGCAACGGCACGTAGAGTTACAACAGATAGATATGCAACAGTACATAGAGCTACAACAGATAGATATGCAACGGCACGTAGAGTTACAACAGATAGATATGCAACGGCACGTAGATTTACAACAGATAGATATGCAACCACACGTAGAGTTACAACAGATAGATATGCAACAGTACATAGAGCTACAACAGACAGATATGCAACAGTACATAGATCTACAACAGATAGATATGCAACTGCACGTTGAGTTACAACAGATATATATGCAACGACACGTAGAGTTACCACAGATAGATAGGCAAACGGTACTTAGAGCTACAACAGATAGATATGCAACGGCACGTAGAGTTACCACAGATAGATAGGCAAACGGTACTTAGAGCTACAACAGATAGATATGCAACGGCACGTAGAGTTACAACAGATAGATATGCAACAGTACATAGAGCTACAACAGATAGATATGCAACGGCACGTAGAGTTACAACAGATAGATATGCAAACGGTACATAGAGCTACAACAGATAGATATGCAACGGCACTTAGAGTTACAACAGATAGATATGCAACAGTACATAGAGCTACAACAGATAGATATGCAACAGTACATAGAGCTACAACAGATAGATATGCAACGGCACGTAGAGCTACAACAGATAGATATGCAACGGCACATAGAGCTACAACAGATAGATATGCAATGCTATGTTTCTTGCTGTATTAGAATTCTTTTTGATCTAAAACATGGTGAAGACCAAAAAATGCCCTCCCTGGAAGCCTGTGTTTCAGACATAAGGAAGTGGATGATGGCAAATGTTTTATTTTTAAACTTGGACAAAACAGAGATGCTTCTAGGTCCCAAGAAACAAAGAGATCTTCTGTTGGATCTGACAATTCATCTTGATGGTTGTTACTCTGGACCCTGATCTCTCTTTTGACGAACATATCAAGAATATTTCAAGAGCGGCTTTTTTCCCCCTCAACTTCGTAACGTTGAACAAAATTCATAATTTTTGAGGGGGCCAAAAACGATGCAGAAAAAGCTCATCCATGTTTTGGCCACTTCTAGATTAGACTAGTACAATGCTCTACTTGTCACGTTCGCCGTAAGGAGGAGACCAAGGTGGAGGAGACCAAGGTGGAGGAGACCAAGGTGGAGGAGACCAAGGTGGAGGAGACCAAGGTGGAGGAGACCAAGGTGGAGGAGACCAAGGTGCAGCGCGGTATGCGTACATTCTTCTTTATTTAAGAATGAACACTGAACAAACTAACAAACTAACAAACCGTGAAGCTAATATGAGTAGTGCAGACAGGCAACTAAACATAGAACAAGAACCCACAAACACCAAAAGGAAAATGGCTACCTAAATATGATCCCCAATCAGAGACAACGATAAACAGCTGCCTCTGATTGGGAACCATATCAGGCCACCATAGACATACAAATCACCTAGACCTACAAAAACTCTAGACATACAAAAAACCCTAGACAATAAAAAACTAACGTACCCACCCTAGTCACACCCTGACCTAACCAAAATATAAAGAAAACAGAGATACCTCAGGCGTGACACTACTCACCGGCTCTGCTCATCTATGAACGTTTGAACATCTTGACTAACAATCTGGCCTTTATTAAACTTCTTATGGCTTAAATCCCGTTAACGAGCTCGATATGACAACAGCCAGTGAAAGTGCAGGGCGCCAAATTCAAAACAACAGAAATCTCATAATTAAAATTCCTCAAATATACAAGTATTTTACACCATTTTAAAGATACACTTGTTGTAAATCCAGCCACAGTATCCGATTTCAAAAAAGGCTTTACGACAAAAGCACACCAAACGATTATGTTAGGTCAGCACCTAGTCACAGAAAAACACAGCCATTTTTCCAGCCAAAGAGAGGAGTCACAAAAAGCAGAAATAGAGATATAATTAATCACTAACCTTTGATGATCTTCATCAGATGACACTCATAGGACTTCCTGTTATACAATACATGTATGTTTGGTTCAATAAAGTTCATATTTATATCCAAAAATCTCAGTTTACATTGGCGCGTTACGTTCAGTAATGTTTGCTTCCAAAACATCCGGCCTGGTTTTCATAGCTGATTTTGAAAAGGCTTTTGATAAAGTACGACTGGAGTTTATATATAAATGCCTAGAATATTTCAATTTTGGGGAATCTCTTATAAAATGGGTTAAAATGATGTATAGTAACCCTAGGTGTAAAATAGTAAATAATGGCTACATCTCAGAAAGTTTTAAACTATCTAGAGGAGTAAAACAAGGTTGTCCACTATCGGCATATCTATTTATTATTGCCATCGAAATGTTAGCTGTTAAAATTAGATCAAACATTAATATTAAGGGATTAGAAATCCGTGGCTTAAAAACTAAGGTGTCATTGTACGCTGATGATTCATGTTTTCTTTTAAAACCACAACTAGAGTCTCTCCAGGGCCTCATAGAGGATCTAGATACCTTTGCTATCCTCTCTGGATTAAAACCAAATTATGATAAATGTACCATATTACGTATTGGATCACTAAAAAATACACATTTTATATTGCCATGTAGTTTACCAATTAAATGGTCTGACGGAGATGTGGACATACTCGGTATAAAAATCCCAAAAGAAAGAAATGATCTCACTCCAATAAATTTTTATAGAAAGTTAGCAAAAATAGATAAGATCTTGCTACCATGGAAAGGAAAATACCTGTCTATTTGTGGAAAAATCACCCTGATTAACTCTTTAGTCATATCACAGTTTACCTATTTGCTTATGGTTTTGCCTACACCTAGTGACCTGCTTTTTAAATTATATGAACAAAAAATATTCCATTTTATTTGGAACGGCAAGCCAGATAAAATTAAAAGGGCCTATTTATATAACGAATATGAATTCGGAGGGCAGAAATTATTAAATATTAAAGCATTAGACCTCTCACTAAAGGCATCAGTCATACAAAAGTTATACTTAAATCCAAACTGGTTCTCTAGTAAATTGGTACGAATGTCTCATCCTATGTTCAAGAAGGGCCTTTTTCCCTTTATTCAGATTTCGGTTGTTTGAAAAGGAAATAATCTCCAAAATATCCTTATTTTTTAAACAAGCCTTAGAAAGTTGGTTGCAATTTCAGTTTAATCCACCTGAAAGGACGGAACAAATAGTACAACAAATATTGTGGTTAAATTCAAATATAGTAATTGATAAAAAAACTGTATTTATCGAAGAAATGTTTAAAAAAGGTATAATTTTTGTGAATGATATCATAAATAGGACTGGTGGAGTTATGTCACACATGCAGCTAACACAGACATATGGAAATGTCTGCTCTACCCAAAATTGTGGCCTGCTGGAGGTCATTTGCAGGGCTCTGGCAGTGCACCTCCTTGCACAAAGGCGGAGGTAGCGGTCCTGCTGCTGGGTTGTTGCCCTCCTACGGCCTCCTCCACGTCTCCTGATGTACTGGCCTGTCTCCTGGTAGCGCCTCCATGCTCTGGACACTACGCTGACAGACACAGCAAACCTTTTTGCCACAGTTCGCATTGATGTGCCATCCTGGATGAACTGCACTACCTGAGCCACTTGTGTGGGTTGTAGACTCCGTCTCATGCTACCACTAGAGTGAAAGCACCGCCAGCATTCAAAAGTGACCAAAACATCAGCCAGGAAGCATAGGAACTGAGAAGTGGTCTGTGGTCACCACCTGCAGAACCATTCCTTTATTGGGGGTGTCTTACTAATTGCCTATAATTTCCACCTTTTGTCTATTCCATTTGCACAACAGCATGTGAAATTTATTGTCAATCAGTGTTGCTTCCTAAGTGGACAGTTTGATTTCACAGAAGTGTGATTGACTTGGAGTTACATTGTGTTGTTTAAGTGTTCCCTTTATTTTTTGAGCAGTGTATATATTTACCCCAAAAAATATGGGGGATTGGAAATGATGCAGACAATTACATTGGAAGCAACATTCTTTCCGCAATATTAAGCTGATCCACCCCAACGAAAAAATAAAAAAATAAAAAATAAAAAACATCCGGTGATTTTGCAGAGAGCATCAATTTACAAAAATACTCATCATAAATGTTGATGAAAATACAAGTGTTATGCATGGAACTTTAGATAAACTTCTCCTTAATGCAACCGCTGTGTCAGATTTCAAAAAAGCTTTACCGAAAAAGCACACCATGCAATAATCTGAGTACAGCACTCAGACAACAAAACAAGCCATGCAGATATCCACCATGTTGTGGACAGAAGTCAGAAGTCAGAAATAGCATTATAAATATTCACTTTCCTTTGATGATCTTCATCAGAATGCACTCCCAGTAATCCCAGTTCCACAATAAATGTCTGTTTTGTTCGATAAAGCCCCTCATTTATGTCCAAATACCTCCTTTTTGTTCGCGCCTTGAGTTCACAAACCAAATTCACGACGCGCAGGCGAAAAGTCAAAAAATTCCATTACAGTTCGTAGAAACATGTCAAACGATGTATAGAATCAATCTTTAGTATGTTTTTAACATATATCTTCAATACTGTTTCAACCAGAGAATTCCTTTGTCTGTAAAAATGCATTGGAACGCAGGTCGCTCTCACGTGAGCATGCATGATCAGCTCATGCCACTCTGGCAGACCCTGACTCAATCAGCTCTCATTCCCCCCTCCTCCACAGTAGAAGCATCAAACAAGGTTCTAAAGACTGTTGATATCTAGTGGAAGCTGTCTTATCCGGTGTCCTGTGTGAATTTAAGTATGCTCTCTCTAATTCTCTCTTTCTCTCTTTCTTTCTCTCTCTCGGAGGACCTGAGCCCTAGGACCATGCCTCAGGACGACCTGGCATGATGACTCCTTGCTGTCCCCAGTCCACCTGGCTGTGCTGCTGCTCCAGTTTCAACTGTTCTGCCTGCTGCTATGGAATCCTGACCTGTTCACTGGATGTGCTACCTGTCCCAGTCCTGCTGTTTTCAACTCTCTAGAGACCGCAGGAGTGGTAGAGATACTCTCAATGATCGGCTATGAAAAGCCAACTGACATTTACTCCTGAGGTGCTGACTTGCTGTACCCTTGACAACTACTGTGATTATTATTATCTGACCATGCTGGTCATTTATGAACATTTGAACATCTTGGCCATGTTCTGTTATAATCTCCACCCGGCACAAATCAAATCAAATCAAATCAAATTTTATTAGTCACATACACATGGTTAGCAGATGTTAATGTGAGTGTAGCGAAATGCTTGTGCTTCTAGTTCCGACAATGCAGTAATAACCAACAGTAATCTAACCTAACAATTCCACACTACTACCTTACACACACACACAAGTGTAAAGGGATAAAGAATATGTACATAAAGATATATGAATGAGTGGTGGTACAGAACGGCATGGCAGATGCAGTAGATGGTATAGAGTACGGTATATACATATGAGATGAGTACTGTAGGGTATGTAAACATAAAGTGGCATAGTTTAAAGTGGCTAGTGGTACATGTATTGCATAAAGATGGCAAGATGCAGTAGATGATATAGAGTACAGTATATATACATATGAGATGGGTAATGTAGGGTATGTAAACATTGTATTAAGTGGCATTGCTTAAAGTGGCTAGTGGTACATTTTTACATAATTTCCATCAATTCCCATTTTTAAAGTGGCTGGAGTTGAGTCAGTATGTTGGCAGCGGCCGCTAAATGTTAGTGGTGGCTGTTTAACAGTCTGATGGCCTTGAGATAGAAGCTGTTTTTCAGTCTCTCGGTCCCTGCTTTGATGCACCTGTACTGACCTCGCCTTCTGGATGATAGCGGGGTGAACAGGCAGTGGCTTGGGTGGTTGTTGTCCTTGATGATCTTTATGGCCTTCCTGTGACATCGGGTGGTGTAGGTGTCCTGGAGGGCAGGTAGTTTGCCCCTGGTGATGCGTTCTGCAGACCTCACTACCCTCTGGAGAGCCTTACGGTTGTGGGCGGAGCAGTTGCCGTACCAGGCGGTGATACAGCCAGAAGAGGACTGGCCACGCCTCATAGCCTGGTTCCTCTCTAGGTTTCTTCCTAGGTTTTGGCCTTTCTAGGGAGTTTTTTCTAGCCACCGTGCTTCTACCCCTGCATTGCTTGTTGTTTGGGGTTTTAGGCTGGGTTTCTGTACAGCACTTTGAGATATCAGCTGATATACGAAGGGCTATATAAATACATTTCATTTGATTTGGAAGCCTTTGGAAGTGCAATCGGACCAAATTTCAAATGTATAGGCAAAGAGTTGAAAACCTACAAACCTCAGATTTCCCACTTCCTGGTTGGATTCTTTCTCAGGTTTTTGCATGCCATATGAGTTCTGTTATACTCACAGACATCATTCAAACAGTTTTAGAAACTTCAGAGTGTTTTCTATCCAAATCTAATACTATGCATATCTTAGCTTCTAGGCCTGAGTAGCAGGCAGTTTACTCTGGGCACCTTATTCATCCAATACTACTCAATACTGCCTCCCAGCCATAAGAAGATAATGGCCATGTACTCTTATAATCTCCCCCCGGCACAGCCAGAAGAGGACTGGCCACCCCCTCAGAGCCTGGTTCCTCTGTAGGTTTCTTCCTAGGTACCTGCCTTTCTAGGGAGTTTTTCCTAGCCATCGTCCTTCTACATCTGCATTGCTTGCTGTTTGGGGTTTTAGCACTTTGTAAAATCTGCTGATGTAAAAAGGGCTTTATAAATTAATTTGATTGATTGATTGATATGTTCCATTCCAGCTGGACCGGATCAATATCCTTCCACACTGTGGCCCTCACTCTAGAAGCAGGGTTGAGTTGACTCCAGTAGATAGCTCTCTGTCTCCCCCTGCTGGTGAGAACAGGGTACTGCAGTGTGGATTGATTAGATAGCTCTCTGTCTCCTCCTGCTGGTAAGAAAAGGGTACTGCAATATACTGGATTATTGGGGTGAGGACGTTCTCTTGTCCCATTTCTTTATTTTCTTTAACATTTATTCAACTAGGCAAGTCAGTTAGGAACAAATTCTTATTTTACAATGACGGACTACCTCATCCAAACCTTTCCCCTAACCCGGACGACGCGGATGACTCTGGGACAATTGTGCAAATGTAGATAACAGACTAGGACCAGAATGTAGTAACCACCTAGAGAATACAGACTAGGACCAGGATGTAGTAACCACCTAGAGATAACAGACTAGGACCAGGATGTAGTAACCACCTAGAGAAAACAGACTAGGACCAGGATGTAGTAACCATCTAGAGAAAACAGACTAGGACCAGGATGTAGTAACCACCTAGAGAAAACAGACTAGGACCAGGATGTAGTAACCATCTAGAGAAAACAGACTAGGACCAGGATGTAGTAACCACCTAGAGAAAACAGACTAGGACCAGGATGTAGTAACCACCTAGAGAAAACAGACTAGGACCAGGATGTAGTAACCACCTAGAGATAACAGACTAGGACCAGGATGTAGTAACCATCTAGAGAAAACAGACTAGGACCAGGATGTAGTAACCACCTAGAGAAAACAGACTAGGACCAGGATGTAGTAACCATCTAGAGATAACAGACTAGGACCAGGATGTAGTAACCACCTAGAGAAAACAGACTAGGACCAGGATGTAGTAACCACCTAGAGATAACAGACTAGGACCAGGATGTAGTAACCACCTAGAGATAACAGACTAGGACCAGGATGTAGTAACCATCTAGAGATAACAGACTAGGACCAGGATGTAGTAACCACCTAGAGAAAACAGACTAGGACCAGGATGTAGTAACCACCTAGAGAAAACAGACTAGGACCAGGATGTAGTAACCATCTAGAGAAAACAGACTAGGACCAGGATGTAGTAACCACCTAGAGAAAACAGACTAGGACCAGGATGTAGTAACCACCTAGAGAAAACAGACTAGGACCAGGATGTAGTAACCATCTAGAGAAAACAGACTAGGACCAGGATGTAGTAACCACCTAGAGATAACAGACTAGGACCAGGATGTAGTAACCACCTAGAGAAAACAGACTAGGACCAGGATGTAGTAACCACCTAGAGAAAACAGACTAGGACCAGGATGTAGTAACCATCTAGAGAAAACAGACTAGGACCAGGATGTAGTAACCATCTAGAGAAAACAGACTAGGACCAGGATGTAGTAACCACCTAGAGAAAACAGACTAGGACCAGGATGTAGTAACCATCTAGAGAAAACAGACTAGGACCAGGATGTAGTAACCACCTAGAGAAAACAGACTAGGACCAGGATGTAGTAACCATCTAGAGAAAACAGACTAGGACCAGGATGTAGTAACCATCTAGAGATAACAGACTAGGACCAGGATGTAGTAACCACCTAGAGATAACAGACTAGGACCAGGATGTAGTAACCATCTAGAGAAAACAGACTAGGACCAGGATGTAGTAACCACCTAGAGAAAACAGACTAGGACCAGGATGTAGTAACCATCTAGAGAAAACAGACTAGGACCAGGATGTAGTAACCACCTAGAGATAACAGACTAGGACCAGGATGTAGTAACCACCTAGAGATAACAGACTAGGACCAGGATGTAGTAACCATCTAGAGAAAACAGACTAGGACCAGGATGTAGTAACCACCTAGAGAAAACAGACTAGGACCAGGATGTAGTAACCACCTAGAGAAAACAGACTAGGACCAGGATGTAGTAACCATCTAGAGATAACAGACTAGGACCAGGATGTAGTAACCACCTAGAGAAAACAGACTAGGACCAGGATGTAGTAACCACCTAGAGAAAACAGACTAGGACCAGGATGTAGTAACCACCTAGAGATAACAGACTAGGACCAGGATGTAGTAACCATCTAGAGATAACAGACTAGGACCAGGATGTAGTAACCACCTAGAGAAAACAGACTAGGACCAGGATTTAGTAACCACCTAGAGAAAACAGACTAGGACCAGGATGTAGTAACCATCTAGAGATAACAGACTAGGACCAGGATGTAGTAACCACCTAGAGATAACAGACTAGGACCAGGATGTAGTAACCACCTAGAGAAAACAGACTAGGACCAGGATGTAGTAACCATCTAGAGAAAACAGACTAGGACCAGGATGTAGTAACCACCTAGAGAAAACAGACTAGTACCAGGATATTTGATCCGTTCCATCATGGCGTCTGTGAGAGCAATACGGGTTAAAGGTTAACTTCCCTCCCGGTATAAAGACAAGGTTAGTGATTTACACCTGCAGTGTGTCGTTAAGGGTTCATTAGGGTTAAAGGTTAACTTCCCTCCCGGTATAAAGACAAGGTTAGTGATTTACACCTGCAGTGTGTCGTTAAGGGTTCATTAGGGTTAAAGGTTAACTTCCCTCCCGGTATAAAGACAAGGTTAGTGATTTACACCTGCAGTGTGTCGTTAAGGGTTCATTAGGGTTAAAGGTTAACTTCCCTCCCGGTATAAAGACAAGGTTAGTGATTTACACCTGCAGTGTGTCGTTAAGGGTTCATTAGGGTTAAAGGTTAACTTCTCTCCCGGTATAAAGACAAGGTTAGTGATTTACACCTGCAGTGTGTCGTTAAGGGTTCATTAGGGTTAAAGGTTAACTTCCCTCCCGGTATAAAGACAAGGTTAGTGATTTACACCTGCAGTGTGTCGTTAAGGGTTCATTAGGGTTAAAGGTTAACTTCTCTCCCGGTATAAAGACAAGGTTAGTGATTTACACCTGCAGTGTGTCGTTAAGGGTTCATTAGGGTTAAAGGTTAACTTCCCTCCCGGTATAAAGACAAGGTTAGTGATTTACACCTGCAGTGTGTCGTTAAGGGTTCATTAGGGTTAAAGGTTAACTTCCCTCCCGGTATAAAGACAAGGTTAGTGATTTACACCTGCAGTGTGTCGTTAAGGGTTCATTAGGGTTAAAGGTTAACTTCTCTCCCGGTATAAAGACAAGGTTAGTGATTTACACCTGCAGTGTGTCGTTAAGGGTTCATTAGGGTTAAAGGTTAACTTCCCTCCCGGTATAAAGACAAGGTTAGTGATTTACACCTGCAGTGTGTCGTTAAGGGTTCATTAGGGTTAAAGGTTAACTTCCCTCCCGGTATAAAGACAAGGTTAGTGATTTACACCTGCAGTGTGTCGTTAAGGGTTCATTAGGGTTAAAGGTTAACTTCCCTCCCGGTATAAAGACAAGGTTAGTGATTTACACCTGCAGTGTGTCGTTAAGGGTTCATTAGGATTAAAGGTTAACTTCCCTCCCGGTATAAAGACAAGGTTAGTGATTTACACCTGCAGTGTGTCGTTAAGGGTTCATTAGGGTTAAAGGTTAACTTCCCTCCCGGTATAAAGACAAGGTTAGTGATTTACACCTGCAGTGTGTCGTTAAGGGTTCATTAGGATTAAAGGTTAACTTCCCTCCCGGTATAAAGACAAGGTTAGTGATTTACAAGGCATAGAGTTGTATAGAGCATTACCCAGGTCTGCCTTTATATCGGCCACTTCCACACTGTCCCTTCTTCCTTATTCCTGTCCAGTCAGAGTGGTGCATGAGCTTAGCCAATCGTCTGGCCTGTATGTCCCACCCAGTCTGTCATACGATGTGTGTGTGTGTGTGTGTGTGTGTGTGTGTGTGTGTGTGTGTGTGTGTGTGTGTGTGTGTGTGTGTGTGTGTGTGTGTGTGTGTGTGTGTGTGTGTGTGTGTGTGTGTGTGTGTGTGTGTGTGTGTGTGTGTGATGCCAGCCGGGTGTCACTTGTTGGTTATGAGTTCATTTCCTGTGTTGTCACTCAATGAGCTGTTATCTACAGAGAGAAGAGAGATGGAGAGAGGAGAGGAAGACCAGAGGAGAAACTTAACCTGTCCTCTCTGTCTGTATGAGTTCATTTCCTGTGTTGTCACTCAATGAGATGTTATCTACAGAGAGAAGAGAGACGGAGAGAGGAGAGGAGAGGAAGTGAAGACCAGAGGAGAAACTCCCAGCGGAGGGATGTTGTGACACAGTGGTATTTACACACACTCTCTCTCTCTCTCTCATCTCTCTTTTTGCCTTATTTAGCCAGCAGTGAGCAGAGCAGGGTAGAGAGAGAGAGAGACATCTTAACCTGTCCCCTGTCCTGTCTGTCTGTCTGTCTGTCTGTCTGTCTGTCTGTCTGTCTGTCTGTCTGTCTGTCTGTCTGTCTGTCTGTCTGTCTGTCTGTCTGTCTGTCTGACTGTCTGACTGTCTGACTGACTGTCTGTCTTTCTGTCTGTCTGACTGGCAGGGTAGAGAGGGAGAGATATATCTTAACCTGTCCCGCCCTCTCTGTCCTCTCTTTCTAATGGGGATCCATAATAAACCCCAGGAAGAGTAGCTGCTGCCAGGGCAGGAACTAATGGGGAGCCATAATAAACCCCAGGAAGAGTAGCTGCTGTCTTGACAGGAACTAATGGGGATCCATAATAAACCCCAGGAAGAGTAGCTGCTGCCTTGGCAGGAACTAATGGGGATCCATAATAAACCCCAGGAAGAGCAGCTGCTGCCTTGGCAGGAACTAATGGGGATCCATAATAAACCCCAGGAAGAGTAGCAGCTGCCTTGGTAGGAACTAATGGGGATCCATAATAAACCCCAGGAAGAGTAGCTGCTACCTTGGCAGGAACTAATGGGGATCCATAATAAACCCCAGGAAGAGTAGCTGCTGCCTTGGCAGGAACTAATGGGGATCCATAATAAACCCCAGGAAGAGTAGCTGCTGCTTTGGCAGGAACTAATGACGATCCATAATAGACCCCAGGAAGAGCAGCTGCTGCCTTGGCAGGAACTAATGGGGATCCATAATAAACCCCAGGAAGAGTAGCTGCTGCCTTGACAGGAACTAATGGGGATCCATAATAAACCCCAGGAAGAGTAGCTGCTGCCTTGGCAGGAACTAATGGGGATCCATAATAAACCCCAGGAAGAGTAGCAGCTGCCTTGGCAGGAACTAATGGGGATCCATAATAAACCCCAGGAAGAGTAGCTGCTGCCTAAGAAGGAACTAATGAGGATCCATAATAAACCCCAGGAAGAGTAGCTGCTGCCTTGGCAGGAACTAAAGGGGATCCATAATAAACCCCAGGAAGAGTAGCTGCTGCCTTGGCAGGAACTAATGGGGATCCATAATAAACCCCAGGAAGAGTAGCTGCTGCCTTGGCAGGAACTAATGGGGATCCATAATAAACCCCAGGAAGAGTAGCTGCTGCCTAAGAAGGAACTAATGAGGATCCATAATAAACCCCAGGAAGAGTAGCTGCTGCCTTGGCAGGAACTAATGGGGATCCATAATAAACCCCAGGAAGAGTAGCTGCTGCCTTGGCAGGAACTAATGGGGATCCATAATAAACCCCAGGAAGAGTAGCTGCTGCCTTGGCAGGAACTAATGGGGATCCATAATAAACCCCAGGAGGAGTAGCTGCTGCCTTGGCAGGAACTAATGGGGATCCATAATAAACCCCAGGAAGAGTAGCTGCTGCCTCGGCAGGAACTAATGGGGATCCATAATAAACCCCAGGAAGAGTAGCTGCTGCCTCGGCAGGAACTAATGGGGATCCATAATAAACCCCAGGAAGAGTAGCTGCTGCCTCGGCAGGAACTAATGGGGATCCGTAATAAACCCCAGGAAGAGTAGCTGCTGCCTTGGCAGGAACTAATGGGGATCCGTAATAAACCCCAGGAAGAGTAGCTGCTGCCTTGGCAGGAACTAACGGGGATCCATAATAAACCCCAGGAAGAGTAGCTGCTGCCTTGGCAGGAACTAACGGGGATCCATAATAAACCCCAGGAAGAGTAGCTGCTGCCTTGGCAGGAATTAATGGGGATCCATAACAAACCCCAGGAAGAGTAGCTGCTGCCTTGGCAGGAACTAATGAGGATCCATAATAAACCCCAGGAAGAGTAGCTGCTGCCTTGGCAGGAACTAATGGGGATCCATAATAAACCCCAGGAAGAGTAGCTGCTGCTTTGGCAGGAACTAACGGGGATCCATAATAAACACCAGGAAGAGTAGCTGCTGCCTTGGCAGGAACTAATGGGGATCCATAATAAACCCCAGGAAGAGTAGCTGCTGCCTTGGCAGGAACTAATGGGGATCCATAATAAACCCCAGGAAGAGTAGCTGCTGCCTTGACAGGAACTAATGGGGATCCATAATAAACCCCAGGAAGAGTAGCTGCTGCCTTGGCAGGAACTAATGGGGATCCATAATAAACCCCAGGAAGAGTAGCTGCTGCCTTGGCAGGAACTAATGGGGATCCATAATAAACCCCAGGAAGAGTAGCTGCTGCCTTGACAGGAACTAATGGGGATCCATAATAAACCCCAGGAAGAGTAGCTGCTGCCCTGGCAGGAACTAATGGGGATCCATAATAAACCCCAGGAAGAGTAGCTGCTGCCCTGGCAGGAACTAATGGGGATCCATAATAAACCCCAGGAAGAGTAGCTGCTGCCTTGGCAGGAACTAATGGGGATCCATAATAAACCCCAGGAAGAGTAGCTGCTGCCTTGGCAGGAACTAATGGGGATCCATAATAAACCCCAGGAAGAGTAGCTGCTGCCTTGGCAGGAACTAATGGGGATCCATAATAAACCCCAGGAAGAGTAGCTGCTGCCTTGGCAGGAACTAATGGGGATCCATAATAAACCCCAGGAAGAGTAGCTGCTGCTTTGGCAGGAACTAATGAGGATCCATAATAAATACAAACTGCAGAATGGCAGATATTTCCTCCTTGGGGATTTCAACCAGCTACCCTTCGGTTAGTGGCCCTCTTAAGATCTTAACCGTGTGTGTGTGTGTTATTCCTCCTCCACCAAACTTTACAGTTGGCACTATGTATTTGGGCAGGTAGCGTCCTCGTGGAATCCGCCAAACCCAGATGTGATTCATCACTCCAGAAAACGCGTTTCCAGAGTCCAATAGCGGCGAGCTTTTACACCACTCCAGCCGACGCTTGGCGTTGCGTATTGGGGATCTTAGGCACGAAGCTCCCGATTAACAGTCATTGTACTGAGGTTGTTTCCAGAAGCAGTGTGGAACTCGGTAGTGAGTGTTTGCAACCGAGGACAGACGTTTTTTTACGCGCTGTGCGCTTCAGCACTCGGCGGTCTCGTTCTGTGAGCTTGTGTGGCCTACCACTTGTCCGGCTGAGCCGTTGTTGCTCCTAGACGTTTCCACGTCACAATAACAAGACTTATAGTTGACCTGGGGGGCAGCTCTAGCGGGGAAGAAATTTGACGGACTGACTTGTTGGAAAGGAGGCATCCTACAGTATAACGGTGCCACGTTGAAAGTCACTGAGCTCTTCAGAAAGGCCATTCTACTGCCAATGTTTGTCTATGGAGATTGCATGGCGGTGTGCTCAATGTTTTACACCTGTCAGCAACAGGTGTGGCTGAAATAGCAGAATCCACTAATTTGAAGGGGTGTCCACATACCGCTGTATAGATATAAGTGTACGCCCCTTTAAGACATGAAAAGATCTTTGCCTGACTGGTTTTTCAAAGATGACTAGAAATGAACACGTTTTGTAGGAAGCAACCAGTCCCTCATTGATGACTAGAAATGAACACGTTTTGTAGGAAGCAACCAGTCCCTCATTGATGACTAGAAATGAACACGTTTTGTAGGAAGCAACCAGTCCCTCATTGATGGCTAGAAATGAACACGTTTTGTAGGAAGCAACCAGTCCCTCATTGATGACTAGAAATTAGCTATAACTGGGCTAATAACTCATTAACTAGCGAGGAATATGAAGAAATGTTCACATGTGGCCACATGCAGGGGCCTGTTGCACAAAAGTAGAATTAAGACATCCGGGATAAATGACTCAGCTGAGCTCAATGAAGCCAAAACATGTGCGTCCAGGCTTAATTGGTTGCACAAAGACCAAGCCAGGATGAGCAGACACGGATTCATTAAGCCAGGTGAAACCAATCCTGGATAGGTGCGCGCTCACGGCTCACTCAAATAGACCCCGCCACAGATCACAGATTAACTGATTTACCATGGCAACTAGAGCCGCGTACTTTTCCCCGTCGGAAGCACAAATCCTCATGGAGGCATACGAGGAGGTAAAAGATATAATTAAGAAGAAAGGCAACACCGCCACAGTGATAAAGCAAAGAGAAAAAGCGTGGCAAAGTATTGCAGACCGCCTGAATGCGTAAGTAGTGCACAATTACACACTCACCGCTCCGCTGAAACATCACAATTACAATTCAAATATTTAATTCACATCTCCAAAAATGCAGTTGTACTGTAATTATGAAACGGTTAAATTTTTAATTGAAATGCACTGCAGATATGAGTGAAATTGTGTAAAGTAACTCCATCACACTGTATAAAGCTATGATAAATTTTTTGATATTTTTACTGAAAACAAGACAAAAATACCAAGTAATTTTTTGCAGTGTGACTCCATTAAATGTGTGTGTGTGTGTGTGTGTGTGTGTGTGTGTGTGTGTGTGTGTGTGTTGTCGTGGAAAATCATTTTCAAATACAACGCTTACCCGAACTTTTAAAATTAAACATGCTCTTTATTACAACTGTACAGCCCACTGGCATGTCCCCGCGGAACACACCCCGCGGAACACACACTTTCTCAGAACTCCAGCTACTCTATTTATCCACCCATAGTATTGTCCGTCCCCTCTGAAGTCATTCACCACCATCTGCTTTCAATTTGTTTATAATAGTGGCTGGACCCTTTATCCCAGTGTGTCCAATTACCTCTAGGCGCCACTCTGTCTGACATGTATGTTTGTAATAGAATTGTCAGACCATATGTCTAGTGTCCAATTGCTTTTAGGCGCCACTCTGTCTGACATGTATGTCAGCACAATGGAGAATCTACAAGGGTCAGAGGGTCAAAACGTCCCTTAGTAGACCTCCATCACCACGGTCCCATGACCCATGTTAACATGTGGTTCGTTACTTTAATGTTCAGCTATCATTTATATTTATATGTTATCCATGTATCTTATGTTACCACTACACTACTACACCATCTGCTAATCTTTGGTTTCCTGTATTTACCAGAATGGCAAATGCACTCACATCTGCTCTCTTATACTACCTTCCAGTATACTCCTGTCTACTGTCCAATAGTGTGATATCTACCCACATATGTCACCTACTCCTACATAATCCCTCCTCTTGAGGGTATTAACCTCAAAAACCATACTAAAAATGACATATAGAGAGTAGATATCAATACCAACAATTGACTAAAACATTATCAAAATAAAGCTTACAAATCACTTACAAATCACTTATCAAATTAGAAACATTAATAAAAACCGAACTAGACCAAACATCTCCAGTTGACATAAGAGTAAAAGATCTAATTAGAAACATTAATAAAAAATAAAAATAATACAATGAATATAATAAGAAATTGAATGAGAAAATCAAAGACCTACATGCAGTTACAAAAGAAAATTGACACAACATCATTCTAAATTTAAGCATTTCAACATGATCCTCCTTGCAGACATGAATTTGGAAATACAGCATATACAGGTAGACCATCCTTACAAAAATCATGGCAAGCATAACCACCTCCAGGAACTACTCTATATAGACAGTTTGGATTCCCAAAGGGGCAGTCCAAAGGTCCACTGACCGCATTACAAGGCTTTCCATACTTATTAGTATACTTGCCTGGGCTACTCGGTACAGGATCAATCACCACAGGAGGGTCATCTCTCCTTACAGACATCTATTTAACTGCTGTCTGAACCACAATTGACTTTACCAGGGGTATAACACAACAAAATGCAATACCCAAAGCCAACAACCCTCCTCCTAACATGATGGTCATCCTAGCAAACATGACACAAACTCCACCCTTCTCCACTAAGAGCCAATTAAGTATAGTTAATGAATCCCTGTTGATTATATCATATATAATTAATCCATTCTAAGTTCAGATTTGGTGTTATCCACAGAAATATAGATTCAAATCCTGATTTAACCTCCTCTCTGGCCTTGAAATCCCTAAGTAGACCTCTAAGCAGTCCAATTGCATTAAGGTATACCTCAGGATCCTTATCATAAACCCTTTTAACTCTAGGTTTTAACATAGTCATCATGGAGTGATTCAATAATAGTAACCTATTTAATTGCTCTAACTAAGGCACAAAGACCAATCCATCCATCAGGCAATACATTCAACAGTTAGTTTTTTCCACACATCCAGAAACTATCAGCAATACCTTTGTCTTGATCTTTCAACATATTAAGAGATGACGCAACCTGAGTTATGTGACCACACAACCCTTTATCATTATTTTTACGAACTCCCACATTCTCTAAAACCCAAATAGTATCACATTCTACAGTGGTGTTTCCTACATCAATTCCTTCGGTGTCATGGCTGTAAAAACATTCATATTTTCCTTTAACCACGGTACCTCTGTCTAATTGAGGTACATTTAATTCAGTTCTAATATTATAGGCAACACAATCATTGTCTCCCAGCATGGTCTCATTCAACATAGTTTTACCCCTAGCACTTACCCAGAACAATCCTACATTTTATGTCACACAAGGGAATAGAATACTTTCTATTGATACAATAGTCATTTTTACAACTTACACAGTTTTTACATGATGCTGGTTCAGAGATTAACCATTAAAAGAGATTAAAAGATCAGACAAAGGTGATTTTCTTCACAAAATACAATTGTCCATTCTGTGTCTGTTTGCCATATACTTAGCCCATTCGTATCACTCCTTCTTCACTACTTCTTCTCATGTAGTGTCCTTAAGTGGTTCTGATTCTGATATATCTAATTCTGTTGCTTTTTCAATGTTCTTATCTTGAGGTAGATCATTAGAGTTTATCAGAAAGTTTCAAATATCAGTAAAAACTCTCCTGACTGATGTCTCAGGTTGCTTTGTTGGCACGGTGGTCTGCTTGGTAAGGGCAGTCGATGTCATCTAGTGGTAGCTACTGTGGTCGTCACAGCAGCCGCCACCCTTGTTGTTGTCACAGGTTCTTCCTGTTTAGGTGCAGGGGTAGGTCTTCACCTTCCACTGGTTCAATCTTGTTCATGATGAGCACCTACTCGTCTTTTTCTTTGATTCATGTCAGGTCACATCCTTTCGGGTCCCAAACGACTTCTCCCTTTGTTTGGTGATGTGTCCATCCACAGAGTGCAATCTCCGATAAGGGTTTGATCCTTATGATTGAGATAGACTTCAGTTCTCCTGCTTCTGTTATACATTGAGGTGGAACATAGATTCTAACCTTGTCAGTCTTTTTGGATTGTTCGGCTGATTCCATTCTTCTCTTCCTGCTCCCACCATACATCTTGATTGTGCATTAGTCTGTTGTTTCTATACTAGCATTCACTGTTGCTTCTGTTATGTCAATGTCATTATTCTTTTGTTGTTCTAACATCAATTGTCTGTAAAGGAGGCCATTCAAAAGTTTAAAAGTCAATTGTGGGGTAATCCCCATTTTCTTCAGCTTGCGGGACTTTTCCTCCTCTTTCTTCACCTGAAGCTCCCTCCTCAGGCCGGACTTAGCTTCCATCTGGAAGGGTTTCAATTTTAGGAAAGAAACGTTCTTATTCTGTTCCTTGTGAGGCCTCTCCTCCTCTTCTGGGTGCATTAGTCGGTGCACGTGTCATATTTTGGCTTTCACTTGATTTACTGTTTTCTTGGCTCCTCCCTGGCATCTCAATCGTTTCCGCTGCTCCTGCTCCCTCCAGGCTCCCTCCTGGTGAATCAGCATCCTCAGTGTCCTCATCTCTATGTGGTTGTATCCTTCTCTCTGTTGGGACTCAGCTGCAGTGGTTCAGATGGTACCACGTCTGGCTTCTTTTCACTTGGACGGCCGTTCTTGTTGCTTTGGCCACCTCATAGGGTCCATCTCTCCTCGGTTGATCCCACTTCCTCCGGATCCCTCCAACGTGGACTAGATCTCCTGGTACCACTGAGAGAGGTCCTTCTGGTCCCCTTGGATCATCAGACGCAGAACCTCTCATCCTGGTTCAGGTTTCTGCCTACTTTCTGTGAAGCATTCATACTTAGAGACTTATGGCCTCTGTTCTAAGATTGCACCATACATCCTCTTACTTCCATCACTCATCACACAACAAACAGACATTCCAGCTGAAGCTGGCGAACCCCTCTCCTTCTGGTTTCCTAAACATAAGACTTGGAAAACAACAGACAAAACATAACAGCATTGACAATGTTATGTGTTATGCATAAATATATTCATGCAAACTGAAATCTGAGACCATGACAATTCCCACTCTCTCTTTACCTGACTCTATGCCTCCAGGATACTTTTCTGCTGGACTCCACAAAAATAAAAGCCCTAAAAAGCTTCCTCATGCTTCCACCCAGTCTTCCCCTTTCGGCCACAGGTTCTGAGAGGTGTTCCCAAATCATGTCATTTTTACTTAGTTTCCCATCTACTCCATTTCAACTGATACTCATGTGCATAACCTACAATTAACATTCTCTCTTCTTGAATTAATTCAACACTGTATATGCTTTCATATCAATCCCTTTAACATGTTTGTTTAGAGTATAATATCCTATTATCCATTCTCTTTCACATGATGTATTAAAAATAAAACAAGTAGCCTCCAAACTCAACCCAGTATGTCTATAGTGGAATCTAATCTCTCTCTCTTTCTCTCTCTGATTCCACATCCTCTGTCATGGTGTTTTCAAGCTCACCCATTATTCAGCTGGACCTTACTTCTCGTGAGACTTATGCACCCACCAAAGAGAGACATAAAGAACTTTACCACTGCAGTGTTGTAAGAAGTATACCACCAGCCTGGTGTATCTTGATGTACACTCAGTCTCCAGAATGCAGCCCAAGCCCTTCCATTTCTGGCTGTTTTTTCCTGAGGACATACACACTAACACATGGGTTATTTCCTGACAACATTAGCAAGATCACTAAATCTTAATTTTTAATAACAGCCCTATGTAACCATTCTGCCTCAAATACCTGGCCTCCTGCCACAGAAATATTCAATGATAGTCAAATGATGTTCCCTACATCAACTGCTGTACAATAACATGTAATCAGTCAAATGTCTTCCAGTTGGATTAATATCCAATCCTATCAAAACTAAGTAATAAGTTTCTTAAACTTTTGCTCTAGTGTTCAAAATGCCACCACTTATTCTTTTTACCATATCTTTAGATATGTGAATTGTTCTATTTACTTTTAGAATTGTCCCTATATTTTACACAGCCAGCTATCTTTCCTTTTCTGTGAATTATCTCTATTTTTATACATATTTCTAGAAATAACACCCCTTTACTACCATTACCTTCATTTATAAGTCCCCTAACCCATAACTGCCATTGTTTGATACATACTTAAAACATCCTTAAGTCAATTTATATATCATTTATATCAGTCCCTCCTCAGGAACATATACACAACCTTATGTTCCTCAAAACAAAAATAAATTGACCAAACGAGAAAAAGAGAAATTAAAATAAAAAAAAAATAAAAAAATAAAAAAAATAATAATAATAATAATTGCACATTTGCAATATTACCACTATTTGTAATGTAATGGAAAACGTCCATCCGTTTCATTCTATGCCAATGTTATTGTTGGTCTCTTTCTTCTTCATTCATGGGTATCTTCGCACAACAGACTACCTATTTATTCAATTGAACATTACATTTTATCATCCCAATTCCAATGACATTATAAAACGAAAGAAACAAAAAACCTTTAATCTAAAATTCTGTAAGTTCTGTCAACCTCCTTGTCTCAGGATTAGTTTCCAGAGCTTCCCTAAGCCTATTAACGTTAAACAGTTCTATATCTAAATAACTAAACAGTTATATTTTTTATTTTATACATTTTCCAACCCAATATTCATGATAACAATCCTTAGTGTTTACTTTAACTCAAATTTGACCTTATCTATTCAATACACAACATCCCTTTAATAATTAACATTTATACTAAACACTTTAAATACCAGTACTTTCTATTTTCCCAATAGCCCTTTTGTCTCAGTTTCTCTCATGAGTGGCCTGATAATATTATACAGTTTGAATAGAGTCTAGTGTCTTAAACATTTTATAAGTATATCCCACCTGTTCCAACAATTTCTAGTAAAAGGTGATCAGTCTTTCACAAGAAATTCCTAGGATTCAGGGCATTTTGAGACCATTAATATGTTTCCACTCCCCCTTTCTTTAGGAGCAACTTAAATACATTTTTCAAAAACATGTTCATCCTTTTGCATACCCAATTTGAAACTGAATTGGAAAAAACCCTTCCAATATATCTACTAATGCATATTCATTCCCAGTACATGGTGTACTCACTAGTGAATCATAAGCCAATAATCGCAAAGGGACTGGACTCACTCATCCAGAACTCCATGTTTTAGCCTTATCCAGATATTTTTATTTTTAAAGCGGCTGACTTTAATTAACTGCTTTCCACAGTAATGCAGTCTCCAATGACATTGTTGACCAGAGAAGATTAAAAAAACCTTTTTTTCCCTTATTCTTTCTGGAAAAGAAAGTGTACATATTGTTAATATTACATTTACGTTACATTTAAGTCATTTAGCAGATGCTCTTATCCAGAGCGACTTACAAATTGGAAAGTTCATACATATTCATCCTGGTCCCCCCGTGGGAATTGAACACTCAACCCAGGCGTTTGTAAGCACCATGCTCTACCAACTGAGCCACACAGGTCCACTGCCTGTTCCATTAAGATCTCTATCTAACGTCTTACTTTTACCTTTAGTTATTTATTTTGTCTATACTTTATTTTGATACCTTTTTAGTAATTTTACTATGGTCGCTTACTACTTTATCACATCAGTGTTTTTATCCTTGCTTATAACTTATTTTACTTCGATGTTTCTTAACTTCTTTCCCTCTGCCTAATAGCAGTTAACGACACCCTTCATCAACTCTACTCTGTCACAGGAGAGCTGCGCGCTCCCTCTCCTGGACGTTCTGCCTACATACACACACAACTTGTCTTTCCTTATTGACTTAATTCACTTCCACCTACATAAGCCTAGACTTCTACAATATGACGAGACTACTGTCTAATCGGATCAGCTTGTCTTCATATTCTATTCAACCCCCAATACTTATCTTTTCTTCTATTATTAGAGTAGTATTATGGCGTGACCTACTGAATTACCAAACCCTGGTAGCTAGACAGAGCGGTTTTTTATTCGCAGGATTTCTTTTGCATTTGAACGCCGCACAATCGGGCCAACGTTTTTCCTGCACCTACTACTTCACTCATACAGTCCTCCTTTCAGAGCGGAAACTATGAATATTTATTTAACTACTGATTTATGTTTTGACCGTATAAGTTACTTTTGCAGTTGAACGCCGCACAATCGGGCCAACGTTTTCCTACAACCTACCGATTTATGCTTTGACCGTATAAGTTACTTTTGCAGTTGAACGCCGCACAATCGGGCTAACGTTTTCCTACAACCTACTGTTTTATGCTTTGACTGTATAAGCTACTTTTGCAGTTGAACGCCGCACAATCGGGCTAACGTTTTCCTACAACCTACTGTTTTATGCTTTGACTGTATAAGCTACTTTTGCAGTTGAACGCCGCACAATCGGGCTAACGTTTTCCTACAACCTACTGTTTTATGCTTTGACTGTATAAGCTACTTTTGCAGTTGAACGCCGCACAATCGGGCTAACGTTTTCCTACAACCTACTGTTTTATGCTTTGACTGTATAAGCTACTTTTGCAGTTGAACGTCGCACAATCGGGCTAACGTTTTCCTACAACCTACTGTTTTATGCTTTGACTGTATAAGCTACTTTTGCAGTTGAACGTCGCACAATCGGGCTAACGTTCTCCTGCCTTCTAAATATTTCATCCGTTCAGTCCTTCTTTCAAAGCGGTAACCATGAAATATTAATTTAACTACTAAATATTCACCAACAGACCCTTCTGCCGCGCCGTGAATATCCCACCCAAGCAGACCTCTTCAAAAATGTTCCTTTTTTAAAGAGCGGTATCATGGCTTCCTACATACTTATTTATGCAGCTCTCTCTTTTTAGAGCCGCATCCATAAGTAACCTGTCCAAGCGTTCCTTCTACTAATTTTATTGAAGAGGTATTACAGGATTTTCTACCTACATTATCTGTTTTTACCGTATGGGCTGTCCCACATTATAGCCAGCCATCTCAGCCAGATGGCGCAAACAAGCGCATCATTTAAGCTACACATTCGAACGGTCTGATCAGAACGAGCGCATGCATGCCCACTCTACATCTAACACAAGCAAAGTTCACAGCACCTATTCACTCAGTCTCTATACATGCGCATACATTTATATTTAATACCATTCCCCAAATTACACATACATGCAAATTCATTGAATTTAAAAGTTATTTTGTATTTACTGGTTTCATTTTAGGAAATTTGAAAGAGAGACTTACGTGGCGCTCCTCTCGCTGAGACAGTATCTCTGAAGCAATCTTACACAAACAGTTCAACTATTGTAAGAACTTGCTTACCGTCTAGTTGGGCGGCCACCCTTGTTTGCCAGATTGTCCAAAGAAACTATCTCCAGCCCTGAACGCCATTCCTCAGTCCCTGTCCCTCCTGGCAAGCTCGCCAATTATGTCGTGGAAAATCATTTTCAAATACAACGCTTACCCGAACTTTTAAAATCAAACATGCTCTTTATTACAACTGTACAGCCCACTGGCATGTCCCCGCGGAACACACCCCGCGGAACACACACTTTCTCAGAACTCCAGCTACTCTATTTATCCACCCATAGTATTGTCCGTCCCCTCTGAAGTCATTCACCACCATCTGCTTTCAATTTGTTTATAATAGTGGCTGGACCCTTTATCCCAGTGTGTCCAATTACCTCTAGGCGCCACTCTGTCTGACATGTATGTTTGTAATAGAATTGTCAGACCATATGTCTAGTGTCCAATTGCTTTTAGGCGCCACTCTGTCTGACATGTATGTCAGCACAATGGAGAATCTACAAGGGTCAGAGGGTCAAAACGTCCCTTATTAGACCTCCATCACCACGGTCCCATGACCCATGTTAACATGTGGTTCGTTACTTTAATGTTCAGCTATCATTTATATTTATATGTTATCCATGTATCTTATGTTACCACTACACTACTACACCATCTGCTAATCTTTGGTTTCCTGTATTTACCAGAATGGCAAATGCACTCACATCTGCTCTCTTATACTACCTTCCAGTATACTCCTGTCTACTGTCCAATAGTGTGATATCTACCCACATATGTCACCTACTCCTACAGTGTGTGTAGATTAAACATGAACGGGCCAAAACGGACATGGCAGCAGGTCAAAATCAAATACAAGAACATTCTGCAGAATGGTATGGTCCCTGACTAATATTTAACAAAGCACAAGCATATATTGTACCCAGAAGGTGCCTGCTCACACATTGTCTGTACTGTTTTAGCAGTGAAAAAGAATACCCACAGACAAGGCACGGGTGGTGGGTCACCAAAGGCTGACCTTACCCCAGCAGAGGACATGGCCTTGGAGCTAAATAAAGGCAGGCCCGTCTTAGAGGGGATCCCTGGGGGGAAAGAGACGAGCATAGGTTCCTCCCAAGATGCCACCCGCTTCATTCAAGGTATGTCCTTCCATCTCTACATGGGATACAACCACATTCATATTGAATCAATTTGGACTGTCTGACTTTGGTTTACCTATTGCCTTGCAGTGTCTGGCAGCACTGTGTTCCTGTTAGAGCCACCAGCACAAGCACCAGACGATGCTGATCCAGTGAGTACTCCATCAAAGGCATACTGTAGGCCTGGCATGTCTTGTCTACTAGCTTCAATATGAATCCGATTAAATGTGATAGGGTGAAGGCCCCAGTGCAGCAGCAACAGCACATGATGGAGACGATGATGAGGAGGAGACCATCTCTCTGGATTCCAGAAGGCATGAGGTATCATGTTAAGACTGTGAAAGTACTATTTACTCTACAATGGTGAGGAGTCCTCATCAAAATCAAAAAATCTAATTTCTTTTACAGGACCCAGATGCTATACAGTGGGAAAACCAGCCTGGCAACATAGTGCGTATTAATAAAAGGACACCACATCCTGCCAAATTCCAGCTGCGCTAATTGTATTGTGTTCACAGAGCTCACAAGCTATCAGAAAGTTGTATGGCAACCACCTCCGGCGCCAAATAGAACTGGCAGACATAGACATTCAGTACAAGAAGAAAAAGATGGAAAATCTTGCACTGGAGTCCGAAATAAAAAAGAGGACAATTAGGAAACTGGACCTTGAAATAAAAAAACTTGAGAGGGAGGTGAGATATGCCTTCAATGTACACTGTATGCTAACTGTAACACAAATGTATTAATCATTATTTTTCTTTCCTCCCCCAGCTCCAAGAAGATGACACAGCTCAAAATAAAAATTAGGTATATTCTCGTAAAGTCAAGTGAGCCATGACATATGAGCTCTTATTGTGAGCACACAGGACGGTGGCATCTTTCTAAGGTTTTTTTTATTTTCCCAGCAATCAGTACAACCAAGTCATCGTTATAAGGCATCGCCCTCTTTTGCCCACCCCCCCAGCACCAGGTGTGGCCACTAGCCTATATGAAGGCCCAAAATTGTGTGTTCCTTTCTGCTCTGACAATGGCATGCCCATTCGTGCGAGATGTGGTGGATGAAGAAGCACTTGTGCTGAGGAGAGCCTTCAGGCGAGAAAGGGTCTTCAGGGACCGGTTGGACCCACTGGCCTTCCCTGATGACCATCTATATGAAAGATACAGGTTTTCTGCAGATGGCATCAGGTATCTATGCAGACTACTGGGTCCCAGGATTAAGCACCGCACTGCACGGAGCCATGCACTGAGTGTGGAGCAAATGGTTTGTGTGGCCTTGCGCTTTTTTGCTAGTGGAGCCTTCCTGTACTCAGTGGGGGATGCAGAACAGCTGAACAAGGCCACAATTTGCCGCACAATAAGGAGTGTGTGTCTGGCTATCAAAGCATTAGCAGATGTCTTCATCTCCTTCCCTGGCCACAGAAGACTCTGTGACATCAAAGAGGAGTTCTATAGGATTGCAGGTAAGAGGATCTACAAATTACAGGACAACTGTTAACACATAGTAGGATACTCATTACTTTGTGTGACAGGTTTCCCCAATGTCATTGGTGCAGTGGACTGCACACACATAAGGATAAAAGCCCCCTCAGGTGCCCATGAGGCCGATTTTGTGAATAGGAAATCCTTTCACAGCATTAATGTTCAGGTGAACATAACTTTTTGATATTGTCCATTGACGAACACTCTGCATTGCCAGTGATGTGCATTGATTGGTGTAATATTCCTCATCTTATGATTTCAGATGGTCTGCAATGCTGACTGTGTGATCAGCAATGTTGTGGCAAAATGGCCTGGCTCAGTCCATGACTCCAGAATCTTTCGGGCCTCTGAAATCTATCAGTGCCTATCACAAGGTAAGCCACACAACCCCTATTTATAACCATCATGGCTGTGTCAAGAATATCACTGTGTTTATGAGGTAGTAATGATGAGATTTTGTGTTGACAGGTGAATTCTCTGGTGTGTTGCTGGGAGACAGGGGGTATGGCTGCCAGCCTTTTCTCCTGACACCTTTCACAGACCCCCAGGAAGCACAGCAGGCCTACAACCATGCCCATGCCAGGACCAGGGCCAGAGTTGAAATGACCTTTGGCCTCCTGAAGGCACGCTTTCACTGCCTTCACAAATTAAGGGTCAGCCCTGTTAGGGCATGTGATATTACTGTGGCTTGTGCTGTCCTCCACAATGTGGCCTGCCTGAGGAAGGAGAGGGCCCCCAGAGTGCCACCAGCCATGGACTGGGACAATCCGGCAATCTTCCCTGATGACGACAGTGGTCGGCTGCTGAGGGACCAATATGTGTTGAATTATTTTAGTTAGTATGTGTGCTTTCAATTTTGGTTAAATATGTCCTGCGGTGGCAGAGGAATTTGGGTTTTTTTGGGTTCGTTTTTTGACGAATTTGGCCTCTTATGATGTTTGTGCGGTATACTGTGTGTAATACAAGGCTGCAGGGAGGCTACTGCATCCATTCATTTGTCTGTTCAGTTGATGTGTATGGATTTGTCCTGCATTTATTTTAGTGTGCAGACATGCAGGGTGTGTTATATACAGACCTTTGAATGTGTATGTATCATTTTGTATAATATGCTTGGATTCTGTGCTTTCCATCTTGTAGAGTCACTGTGACTTCAGTTTCGAAAGGAGCTGATGGTTTACCTGCTTTGTTTTGTCCTTATTCAATAAAGGAACATAATGTTACACATTGTGTTTTTATATTCATATGGAATGTGTATTTGTTTATATGACAGAGTACTAGGGCCACACTGAAGAAAAAGGATAAAGTCATAAATTTATGAGGCTGGTTCTTTCTGCAGAAAAGCTACATATTGTTTTTACAGTTTTGATACTTATGACAATGTGATACTTAATATTCTGGCACATCAGCATGTCTTTGTTTATGAAACCATACTGAAGTACAATTTCACGAAATGCCCCACATCTGTCATTTTAACAACTGTCCTCCTTTAAAACAACTGGTTACAATATTATGACTTGTGTTTTTTTCCCCTCTGTGGCCCTAATATTCTATCATTTTATATATAGCCTTATAGTCTATGGGAAACTGTAAATTATCTAATGATAGCAACATCATCTAAAAATCATTTTTTATCCAAAATCATTGAAATTAATGATCACAAACGTTTAAATAATAACAGTGGGTCTAGTTATATGTGATAACAATGTATAGTGAGCAGTGAAATAACTATTGGTTTCCATTTGTGGTGACTGCTGACTGACATTAGGGATGAGATTAAATAGATCCTGGAATTTAGCCTGGTCTGGAGCAGGCTAGCTCCACAGAATAAATCTCCATGGTAATTTATACCATAACATATCCTCCTGCCCCCTATCCATCTTTAGTGCAACCGGATTACGGATCAATTGAGCCAGGATCACCAAGATATCCTGGCTTAATCCCTTATCCTAGTTTTGTGCAACAGGCCCCAGCTCTCACTTTGATCTCAATACAAGTTTACTTCCGGACCGCTCATGCTGTAAACACAGGCCGAACTGCAGCTCTGATTGGTTATGGCGCACCCCGTCTGTAAACACAGGCCGAACTGCAGCTCTGATTGGTTATGGCGCACCCCGTCTGTAAACACAGGCCGAACTGCAGCTCTGATTGGTTATGGCGCACCCCGTCTGTAAACACAGGCCGAACTGCAGCTCTGATTGGTTATGGCGCACCCCGTCTGTAAACACAGGCCGAACTGCAGCTCTGATTGGTTATGGCACACCCCGTCTGTAAACACAGGCCGAACTGCAGCTCTGATTGGTTATGGCGCACCCCGTCTGTAAACACAGGCCGAACTGCAGCTCTGATTGGTTATGGCGCACCCCGTCTGTAAACACAGGCCGAACTGCAGCTCTGATTGGTTATGGCACACCCCGTCTGTAAACACAGGCCGAACTGCAGCTCTGATTGGTTATGGCGCACCCCGTCTGTAAACACAGGCCGAACTGCAGCTCTGATTGGTTATGGCGCACCCCGTCTGTAAACACAGGCCGAACTGCAGCTCTGATTGGTTATGGCGCACCCCGTCTGTAAACACAGGCCGAACTGCAGCTCTGATTGGTTATGGCGCACCCCGTCTGTAAACACAGGCCGAACTGCAGCTCTGATTGGTTATGGCGCACCCCGTCTGTAAACACAGGCCGAACTGCAGCTCTGATTGGTTATGGCGCACCCCGTCTGTAAACACAGGCCGAACTGCAGCTCTGATTGGTTATGGCGCACCCCGTCTGTAAACACAGGCCGAACTGCAGCTCTGATTGGTTATGGCGCACCCCGTCTGTAAACACAGGCCGAACTGCAGCTCTGATTGGTTATGGCGCACCCCGTCTGTAAACACAGGCCGAACTGCAGCTCTGATTGGTTATGGCGCACCGGTCTGGGTACTGGTCCCATCAACGCAATGGAATCCTACTCCATTTCGCTCTGCCTACAATAACGTCACTTACAAAGTTAGTTTTACATACTAAAGTCTTGCATAGTTCGTTTTTCTTTCGATATGTTACATTGAAAGTGACTAATATTGTGTTAAATTCGATCGCAATTCCCTACAGAAGAGCAACACGTTGATAGTTTTTAACTAAAGAGGGGTAAAACTCTACTCCAATCTCGTTCTTCTCTGCGCATGCTCAGTCCGAAGGGGAGGTGCACGCCCCCCTGCGCGCACACGCGCAGTTTATTAAAGGGAACATTGACGCTGTTTTAAAAATGCAGAGTCACATCCGCGTGAAAAGAGGAGAGAGAGATTAAATTTGTAAGTCGCTCTGGATAAGAGCGTCTGCTAAATGACTTAAATGTAAATGTAAATGTAAATCAAATCAATCTTTATTTAAAGTGCTCTTAAAATCACAACACCATCAACAAGAAACAAAAAAGAGAGAGAAAGGGAGAGAGAGAGAGAAAGAGCAGACAGGGATAGAGAAAGAGAGAGAGAGAGCAGAAAGGGATAGAGAAAGAGAGAGAGAGAGCAGAAAGGGATAAAGAGAGAGAGAGAGCGAGGGAGAGAGAGAGACAGAGAGAGAGAGAGAGAGAGAGAGAGACAGAGAGGGGGGAGTAAAATAGAGAGAAGGGATATTGACTGTCTGCTTTATCTGATTTTTACCCATCTACCAATATTTATTTTATTTTATTTAACCTTTAGGCAAGTCAGTTAAGAACAAATTCTTATTTACAATGACTGCCTACCAAAAGGCCTCCTGCAGGGACGGGGGACTGGGATTAAAAATAAAAATATAGGACAAAACACACATCACAACAAGAGAGACCTACGACAACAACATAACATGGTAGCAACACAACATGACAACAACATGGTAGCAACACAACATGACAACAACATGGTAGCAACACAACATGACAACAACATGGTAGCAACACAACATGACAACAACATGGTAGCAACACAACATGACAACAACATGGCAGCAACACAACATGACAACAACATGGTAGCAACACAACATGACAACAACATGGTAGCAACACAACATGACAACAACATGGCAGCAACACAACATGACAACAACATGGTAGCAACACAACATGACAACAACATGGTAGCAACACAACATGGTAGCAACACAACATGACAACAACATGGTAGCAACACAACATGACAACAACATGGTAGCAACACAACATGACAACAACATGGTAGCAACACAACATGGTAGCAACACAACATGGCAGCAACACAACATGACAACAACATGGTAGCAACACAACATGACAACAACATGGTAGCAACACAACATGACAACAACATGGCAGCAACACAACATGACAACAACATGGTAGCAACACAACATGGTAGCAACACAACATGACAACAACATGGTAGCAACACAACATGACAACAACATGGCAGCAACACAACATGACAACAACATGGTAGCAACACAACATGACAACAACATGGTAGCAACACAACATGGTAGCAACACAACATGACAACAACATGGTAGCAACACAACATGACAACAACATGGTAGCAACACAACATGACAACAACATGGTAGCAACACAACATGACAACAACATGGTAGCAACACAACATGGTAGCAACACAACATGGTAGAAACACAACATGACAACAACATGGTAGCAACACAACACGACAACAACATGGTAGCAACACAACATGACAACAACATGGTAGCAACACAACATGACAACAACATGGTAGCAACACAACATGACAACAACATGGTAGCAACACAACATGACAACAACATGGTAGCAACACAACATGGTAGCAACACAACATGGTAGCAACACAACATGGTAGCAACACAACATGACAACAACATGGTAGCAACACAACATGACAACAACATGGTAGCAACACAACATGACAACAACATGGTAGCAACACAACATGACAACAACATGGTAGCAACACAACATGACAACAACATGGTAGCAACACAACATGACAACAACATGGTAGCAACACAACATGACAACAACATGGTAGCAACACAACATGACAACAACATGGTAGCAACACAACATGACAACAACATGGTAGCAACACAACATGACAACAACATGGTAGCAACACAACATGACAACAACATGGCAGCAACACAACATGACAACAACATGGTAGCAACACAACATGACAACAACATGGCAGCAACACAACATGACAACAACATGGTAGCAACACAACATGACAACAACATGGTAGCAACACAACATGACAACAACATGGTAGCAACACAACATGACAACAACATGGCAGCAACACAACATGACAACAACATGGTAGCAACACAACATGACAACAACATGGTAGCAACACAACATGACAACAACATGGTAGCAACACAACATGGTAGCAACACAACATGACAACAACATGGTAGCAACACAACATGGTAGCAACACAACATGACAACAACATGGTAGCAACACAACATGGTAGCAACACAACATGGTAGCAGCACAAAACAGGGTACAAACATTATTGGGCAAAGACAACAGCACAAAGGCCAAGAAGGTAGAGACAACAACACATCACACAAAGCAGCCACACCTGTCAGTAAGAGTGTCCATGATTGAGTCTTTGAATGAAGAGATGGATAGATTACCTTCTTTGGGAAAACCTCCCTGGTCTTTGTGGTTGAATCTGTGTTTGAAATCCACTGCTGGACTGAGGGACCTCACAGATAATTGTATGTGTGGGATACAGAGATGAGGTATTCAATAATTCAGAGTCCATTCAACTTACTATGTAATTTATTAAACACATTTTTAATCCTGAACTTATTTAGACCATAACAAAGGGATTGAATATCTATTGACTCAAGACATTTCAGCTTTTTCATTATTTATTCATTTGTAAAATATTCTAAAAACCATAATTCACTATGACATTATGGGGTGTTGTGGGTAGACCATAAAACCATAATTCACTATGACATTATGGGGTGTTGTGGGTAGACCATAAAACCATAATTCACTATGACATTATGGGGTGTTGTGGGTAGACCATAAAACCATAATTCACTATGACATTATGGGGTGTTGTGGGTAGACCATAAAACCATAATTCACTATGACATTATGGGGTGTTGTGGGTAGACCATAAAACCATAATTCACTATGACATTATGGGGTGTTGTGGGTAGACCATAAAACCATCATTCACTATGACATTATGGGGTGTTGTGGGTAGACCATAAAACCATAATTCACTATGACATTATGGGGTGTTGTGGGTAGACCATAAAACCATCATTCACTATGACATTATGGGGTGTTGTGGTTAGACCATAAAACCATCATTCACTATGACATTATGGGGTGTTGTGGGTAGACCATAAAACCATCATTCACTATGACATTATGGGGTGTTGTGGGTAGACCATAAAACCATAATTCACTATGACATTATGGGGTGTTGTGGGTAGACCATAAAACCATCATTCACTATGACATTATGGGGTGTTGTGGGTAGACCATAAAACCATCATTCACTATGACATTATGGGGTGTTGTGGGTAGACCATAAAACCATAATTCACTATGACATTATGGGATGTTGTGGGTAGGCCGGTGACACAACATCTCAATTTGAATCTATTTTAAATTCAGCCTGTAACAACAACAAGAAACAGAGGAAAGGGGGTGTGAATCCATTCTGAAGGTACTGCATCTTCTTCCATATAAGGAGTCTTCGGCTGAGAAGAGAACAGACCTCATAGGTTCTGACTGACTGACTGTGTGAGAAATGCAGCGAGGAGAGAGAAAGAGAGAGAGATTTTATTTTCCCTCTTTTTGCACATCGTTAGAACACTGTACATAACCTAAATATGACATTTTGGAAATGTGTCTATTCCTTTTGGAACTTTTGTGAGTGTAATGTTTATTGTTTATTTATTTTTAAATTGTTTATTTCACTTTTGTTTATTATCTGTTTCACTTGCTTTGGCAACGTTAACATAAGGTTTGCCATGTCAATAAAATCTAATAAAATCTAATCAAATGTTATTTGTCACATGCGCTGAATACAACTGATGTAGTAGACCTTACAATGAAATGCTTTCTTACGAGCCCTTAACCAACAATACAGTTCAAGAAATAGAGTTAATAAATAAACTAAATAAAAAATATAATCAAAAGTAACACAATAAAATAACAATAACGAGGCTATATACAGGGTATTACGGTACAGAGTCAATGTGGAGGCTATATACAGGGTATTACGGTACAGAGTCAATGTGGAGGCTATATACAGGGGGTACCGGTACAGAGTCAATGTGGAGGCTATATACAGGGGGTACCGGTACAGAGTCAATGTGGAGGTTATATACAGGGGGTACCGGTACAGAGTCAATGTGGAGACTATATACAGGGGGTACCGGTACAGAGTCAATGTGGAGGCTATATACAGGGTATTACGGTACAGAGTCAATGTGGAGGCTATATACAGGGTATTACGGTACAGAGTCAATGTGGAGGCTATATACAGGGGGTACCGGTACAGAGTCAATGTGGAGGCTATATACAGGGGGTACCGGTACAGAGTCAATGTGGAGGTTATATACAGGGGGTACCGGTACAGAGTCAATGTGGAGACTATATACAGGGGGTACCGGTACAGAGTCAATGTGGAGGCTATATACAGGGTATTACGGTACAGAGTCAATGTGGAGGCTATATACAGGAGGTACCGGTAATGAGTCAATGTGGAGGCTATATACAGGAGGTACCGGTACAGAGTCAATGTGGAGGCTATATACAGGAGGTACCGGTAATGAGTCAATGTGTAGGCTATATACAGGGGGTACCGGTACAGAGTCAATGTGGAGGCTATATACAGGGGGTACCGGTACAGAGTCAATGTGGAGGCTATATACAGGGGGGGTACCGGTACAGAGTCAATGTGGAGGCTATATACAGGGGGTACCGGTATAGAGTCAATGTGGAGGCTATATACAGGGTGTTATGGTACAGAGTCAATGTGGAGGCTATATACAGGGGGTACCGGTACAGAGTCAATGTGGAGGCTATATACAGGGGGTACCGGTACAGAGTCAATGTGGAGGCTATATACAGGGGGTACCGGTACAGAGTCAATGTGGAGGCTATATACAGGGGGTACCGGTACAGAGTCAATGTGGAGGCTATATACAGGAGGTACCGGTAATGAGTCAATGTGTAGGCTATATACAGGGGGTACCGGTACAGAGTCAATGTGGAGGCTATATACAGGGGGTACCGGTACAGAGTCAATGTGGAGGCTATATACAGGAGGTACCGGTACAGAGTCAATGTGGAGGCTATATACAGGGGGTACCGGTACAGAGTCAATGTGGAGGCTATATACAGGGGGTACTGGTACAGAGTCAATGTGGAGGCTATATACAGGGTGTTACGGTACAGAGTCAATGTGGAGGCTATATACAGGGTGTTACGGTACAGAGTCAATGTGGAGGCTATATACAGGGGGTACCGGTACAGAGTCAATGTGGAGGCTATATACAGGGGGGTACCGGTACAGAGTCAATGTGGAGGCTATATACAGGGTGTTACGGTACAGAGTCAATGTGGAGGCTATATACAGGGGGTACCGGTACAGAGTCAATGTGGAGGCTATATACAGGGGGGTACCGGTACAGAGTCAATGTGGAGGCTATATACAGGGTGTTACGGTACAGAGTCAATGTGGAGGCTATATACAGGGGGGTACCGGTACAGAGTCAATGTGGAGGCTATATACAGGGTGTTACGGTACAGAGTCAATGTGGAGACTATATACAGGGGGTACCGGTACAGAGTCAATGTGGAGGCTATATACAGGGGGTACCGGTACAGAGTCAGTGTGGAGGCTATATACAGGGGTACCGGTACCGAGTCAGTGTGCGGGGGTACAGGTTAGTAGAGGTAATCTGTACATGTAGGTAGGGGTGAAGTGACTATGCATAGATAATAACAGCGATTAGCAGCAGGGGGGGGTCAATGTACATTGTCCGGTTGGCCATTTGATTAATTGTTCACCAGTCTTATGGCTTGGGGGTAAAAGCTGTTAAGGAGACTTTTGTACCTAGACTTGGCACTCCGGTACCGCTTGCCGTGCGGCAGCAGAGAGAACAGTCTATGACTAGGGTGACTGGAGTCTCTGACAATTTTTAGGGCCTTCCTCTGACACCGCCTGGTATAGAGGTCCTGGATGGCAGGAAGCTTGGCCCCAGTGATGTACTGGGCTGTTCGCACTACCCTCTGTAGCGCCTTACGGTCGGATGCTGAGTAGTTGCCATACCAGGCGGTGATGCAACCAGTCAGGATGCTGTATAACTTTCTGGGGATCTGAGGACCCCATGTCAAATCTTTTCAGTCTCCTGAGGGGGAAAACGTTTTGTAGTGCCCTCTTCACGACTGTCTTTGTGTGGTTGGACCATGATAGTTTGTTGGTGATGTGCAAGAAGCTCTCGACCTGCTCCACTTCAGCCCCGTCGATGTGAATGGGGGTCTGTTCGGCCCTCCTTTTCCTGTAGTTCACCATCAAATCAAATCAAATCAAGTTTATTTTATATAGCCCTTCGTACATCAGCTAATATCTCGAAGTGCTGTACAGACACCCAGCCTAAAACCCCAAACAGCAAGCAATGCCGGTAAGAAGCACGGTGGCTAGGAAAAACTCCCTAGAAAGGCCAAAACCTAGGAAGAAACCTAGAGAGGAACC
This sequence comes from Salvelinus alpinus, assembly GCF_045679555.1. NCBI lineage: Eukaryota > Metazoa > Chordata > Actinopteri > Salmoniformes > Salmonidae > Salvelinus > Salvelinus alpinus. Next base: position 117,747,072 of record NC_092087.1, on the reverse strand, counting down.
AGGCTATGAGGGGTGACCAGTCCTCTTCTGGCTGTGCCGGGTGGAGATTATAACAGAACTATGCCAAGATGTTCAAAATGTTCATAAGTGACAAGCATGGTCAAATAATAATCATGAATAATTTTCAGTTGGGTTTTCATAGCCGATCATTAAGAGTTGAAAACAGCAGGTCTGGGACAGGTAGGGGTTCCATAACCGCAGGCAGAACAGTTGAAACTGGAATAGCAGCAGGGCCAGGCGAACTGGGGACAGCAAGGAGTCATCATGCCCGGTAGTCCTGACGTATGGTCCTAGGGCTCCGGTCCTCCGAGAGAGAGAAAGAAAGAGAGAAGGAGAGAATTAGAGAGAGCCAAGATTTTCAAAATGTTCATAAATGACAAGCATGGTCAAATAATAATCAGGAATAAAAGTCAGTTGGCTTTTCATAGCCGATCATTAAGAGTTGAACAGGTAGGGGTTCCATAACAGCAGGCAGAACAGTTGAAACTGGAACAGCAGCAAGGCCAGGTGGACTGGGGACAGCAAGGAGTCATCATGCCCGGTTTGCCGTGACGTATGGTCCTAGGGCTCAGGTTCTCCGAGAGAGAGAAAGAAAGAGAGAACGAGAGAATTAGAGAGAGCATACTTAAATTCACACAGGACACTGGATAAGATAGGAGAAGTACTCCAGGTATAACCAACTGACCCTAGCCCCCCGACACATAAACTACTGCAGCATAAATACTGGAGGCTGAGACAGGAGGGGTCAGGAGACACTGTGGCCCCATCCGATGATACCCCCGGACAGGGCCAAAACAGGAAGGATATACGATCAGCTCCTTTGTCTTGATCACATTGAAGGAGAGGTTGTTGTCCTGGCACCATACTGCCAGGTCTCTGACCTCCTCCCTATAGGCTGTCTCATCGCTGTTGCCCTTTGAATGTAATGAAATTTAAAAATGAGAGAGAGGGAGAGGTGGAGGGAGAGAGAGAGACGGAGAGAGAAAGGGAGGGAGGGAGAGAGAGGCGGAGGGAGGGAGGGAGGCGGAGAGAGAAAGGGAGGGAGGGAGAGAGAGGCGGAGGGAGGGAGGGAGGGAGGGAGGGAGGGAGGGAGGGAGGGAGGGAGGGAGGGAGGGAGACACTGAGTGTTGCAGAAAGACGAGGGATGAAACAAGGGTACCTTGGAGAAATCGGGGTGAGTAGTCTGTGTGTGTGTGTGTCTGTGTGTGTGTGTGTGTGTGTGTGTGTGTCTGTGTGTGTGTGTGTCTATGTGTGTGTGTTGAGTCGGGGGTGTTGAGTTGTTGACTGCAGTGGTAAAGTGGGTAGCTCAACTAATCTCAGTCTGTCACCCCTCTCTCTCTCTCTCTCCCTCTCAATTTCAATTCAATTCAATTCAATTGACTTTATTGACATGGCAAGTTATTATTACTTACATTGTCAAAGTATACATATCGAAAAATTTAAATAAAATATATATGTATATATATACACAAAATATATATATATTTATATATAAATAAATGGTGGGACTAACAGTAATAATAATAGTAGTAGTGGACATGGGATTACCATTAATAACAGCTACAACAACAATATTAATCAGAACAACAATACATTAAAGCAACAGTAGTAGACCAGTGTCAACATGACTGAGAAGACACATGACCTGGTACGAAAGACAAAACAAAACTAAGCTAAATGGGAAATATTATCAACATTACTTTGCATTTTTCACTGGCTGTCCCTCAGGCTGTGGCAGGAGGACACATATTTGGCTGCCAAAACTGCACATTTTGGCTTTTCACCCAACAAATATTTGAATTTTTCTTCATCTTTTATAGTTTCAAATTCTTTGTATTGAATTATAATTTTGGGAAAGAAATATGCTCTTAGGTCTGAGTATTTGTCACAGTGTAGTAGGAAATGCACTTCTGTCTCTACCTCTCCCCTGGAGCAGAGTGAGCACAGCCTGTCCTCCCTGGGCAGCCAGGTTTGTCTGTGACGACCGGTCTCTATAGCCAGACTGTGCTCACTGAGTCTGTACCTAGCCAATGTTTTCCTCAGTTTTCTATCAGTCACAGTGGTCAGATAGTCTGCCACCATGTACTGTCTGTTTAGAGCCAAATAGCATTGAAGTTTACTTTGATTTTTTGTGGTGTCTTTCCAATAGGTTATATATTTTTCTTTTTGTTTTGTGATGATTTGGTTGGGTCAGATTTTCTGAGTGTTGTCCCGAGGCTCTATGGGGTTGGTGAACTGAGCCTCAGAACCAGCTGGCTGAGGGGACTCTTCTCTGGTTTCATCTCTTGACATCACCTCTCTCTCCCTCTCTCCCTCTCTCTCTCCCTCTCTCCCTCCCTCTCTCTCCCTCTCTCTCTCTCTCTCTCTCTCTCTCTCTCTCTCTCTCTCTCTCTCTCTCTCTCTCTCTCTCTCTCCCCCCCTCTCCCCCCACACACACACACACACACACACACACACACACACACACACACACACACACACACACACACACACACACACACACACACACACACACACACACACACACACACACACACACACACACACACACACACACACACACACACTGACTGACTGTCTCTCGGGGAGATCCTCATTCATTGAGTTGGCTTCCTCTCCCTGGTCACATGACCAGGCTGAACATTCTTCCTCCATGTGACTCGACCCAACATCTCCTTATAAGGGCCTCAGCCGGGGAACCTTAAAGGGACGGTTACGCAATTACTACAATATTACCCTGCTAGGTCTTGCCTAGGGTGTGTGCTCTCTCTCTCTCTCTCTCTCTCTCTCTCTCTCTCTCTCTCTCTCTCTCTCTCTCTCTCTCTCTTTCTCTCTTTCTCTCTCTCCTTGCCTAGGGTGTGTGCTCTCTCTCTCTCTCTCTCTCTCTCTCTCTCTCTCTCTCTCTCTCTCTCTCTCTCTCTCTCTCTCTCTCTCTCTCTCTCTTTCTCTCTCTCCTTGCCTAGGGTGTGTGCTTTCTCTCTCTCTCGGTTTAAGTCAATGAGACAAGAGAAGCCTTTTTTTGTGTGTTTGGTTTGGGGTTGTTGTGTGAGGAAGTGTTATTGAGTCATAACCAAGACCAAGACTTCCTCCTGTAGGGTCAGGGTTGTGTTAAGGCTGGAGTGGGGATCCTCCTGTAGGGTCAGGGTTGTGTTAAGGCTGGAGTGGGGGGTGGAGGGGTCCTCCTGTAGGATCAGGGTTGTGTTATGGCTGGAGTGGGGGTTGGAGGGGTCCTCCTGTAGGATCAGGGTTGTGTTAAGTCTGGAGTGGGGGTTGGAGGGGTCCTCCTGTAGGATCAGGGTTGTGTTAAGGCTGGGGTGGGGGTTGGAGGGGTCCTCCTGTAGGATCAGGGTTGTGTTACGGCTGGAGTGGGGGTTGGAGGGGTCCTCCTGTAGGATCAGGGTTGTGTTAAGGCTGGAGTGGGGGTTGGAGGGGTCCTCCTGTAGGATCAGGGTTGTGTTAAGGCTGGAGTGGGGGTTGGAGGGGTCCTCCTGTAGGATCAGGGTTGTGTTAAGGCTGGGGTGGGGGTTGGAGGGGTCCTCCTGTAGGATCAGGGTTGTGTTAAGGCTGGAGTGGGGGTTGGAGGGGTCCTCCTGTAGGATCAGGGTTGTGTTAAGGCTGGAGTGGGGGTTGGAGGGGTCCTCCTGTAGGATCAGGGTTGTGTTAAGGCTGGAGTGGGGGGTGGAGGGGTCCTCCTGTAGGATCAGGGTTGTGTTATGGCTGGAGTGGGGGTTGGAGGGGTCCTCCTGTAGGATCAGGGTTGTGTTAAGGCTGGAGTGGGGGTTGGAGGGGTCCTCCTGTAGGATCAGGGTTGTGTTACGGCTGGAGTGGGGGTTGGAGGGGTCCTCCTGTAGGATCAGGGTTGTGTTAAGGCTGGAGTGGGGGTTGGAGGGGTCCTCCTGTAGGGTCAGGGTTGTGTTAAGGCTGGAGTGGGGGTTGGAGGGGTCCTCCTGTAGGATCAGGGTTGTGTTAAGGCTGGAGTGGGGGTTGGAGGGGTCCTCCTGTAGGATCAGGGTTGTGTTAAGGCTGGAGTGGGGATCCTCCTGTAAAACCAGGGTTGTGTTAAGGCTGGAGTGGGGATCCTCCTGTAAAACCAGGGTTGTGTTAAGGCTGGAGTGGGGATCCTCCTGTAAAACCAGGGTTGTGTTAAGGCTGGAGTGGGGGTTGGAGGGATCCTCCTGTAGGATCAGGGTTGTGTTAAGGCTGGAGTGGGGGTTGGAGGGGTCCTCCTGTAGGATCAGGGTTGTGTTAAGGCTGGGGTGGGGGTTGGAGGGGTCCTCCTGTAGGATCAGGGTTGTGTTAAGGCTGGAGTGGGGGTTGGAGGGGTCCTCCTGTAGGATCAGGGTTGTGTTAAGGCTGGAGTGGGGGTTGGAGGGGTCCTCCTGTAGGATCAGGGTTGTGTTAAGGCCTCCTGGGTAGTAAAGGGATTATTCAGTCTTTATGGTATAACGTGACTATATAAACAAGATGTTTAGTAAACATTACACCAGTCTTTATGGTATAACGTGACTATATAAACAAGATGTTTAGTAAACATTACACCAGTCTTTATGGTATAACGTGACTATATAAACAAGATGTTTAGTAAACATTACACCAGTCTTTATGGTATAACGTGACTATATAAACAAGATGTTTAGTAAACATTACACCAGTCTTTATGGTATAACGTGACTATATAAACAAGATGTTTAGTAAACATTACACCAGTCTTTATGGTATAACGTGACTATATAAACAAGATGTTTAGTAAACATTACACCAGTCTTTATGGTATAACGTGACTATATAAACAAGATGTTTAGTAAACATTACACCAGTCTTTATGGTATAACGTGACTATATAAACAAGATGCAGTCTTTCCGTGTTGTTAGCTATTTTCAGGCTTTTAAGGGATAGAAGCACACTTCCTGAAGTGTATCAGGTGTGAGGCCCTGAGAACCCAACTTCCTGTCTCTCGTCTCCTCAGATGACCTTATTAGGCCAGCTGTGTGTGTGTGGGTGTGTCAGAAACAGATACGGAATTCACAGTACATTCCTCAAAGTGATCAGCCTTGGGTATTTGTCAGTGCCTTGGTAACCCTCTGTGGTAACCTGGTAACCTTGGTAACAGAACACACCCACGTTGTAAAACCCCCTCCCCCCGTGTAGTAGTCTCTTCTCACACCGGAGAATGTGTACAATTATTAAAGTTAACTTCATAGTAGCAGACTGATGTAGCCCCTGGAGTACAACAGCATGGCTGTGATTCTGAACACAAAGCTCTTTCAGCTCTGTCTCTCTCTCTCTGTCTCTCTCTGTCTCTCTCTGTCTCTGTCTCTGTCTCTGTCTCTGTCTCTGTCTCTCTCTGTCTCTCTGTCTCTGTCTCTGTCTCTGTCTCTGTCTCTGTCTCTGTCTCTGTCTCTCTCTGTCTCTCTGTCTCTCTGTCTCTGTCTCTGTCTCTGTCTCTGTCTCTGTCTCTGTCTCTGTCGCTGTCTCTGTCTCTGTCTCTGTCTCTGTCTATCTGTCTCTGTCTCTGTCTCTGTCTCTGTCTCTGTCTCTGTCTCTGTCTCTGTCTCTGTCTCTCTGTCTCTGTCTCTGTCTCTGTCTCTCTCTCTCTCTGTCTCTCTCTCTCTGTCTCTCTCTCTCGCTGTCTCTCTCGCTCTATATCTCTCTCTCTCTCTGTCTCTCTCTCTCTCTCTCTCTCTCTCTCTCTCTCTCTCTCTCTCTCTCTCTCTCTCTCTCTCTCTCTCTCTCTCTCTCTCTCTCTCTCTCTCTCTCTCTCTCTCTCTCTCTCTCTCTCTCTATCTCTGTATGTTTTACTAGAGTAGGGGAAGACTGAGTCACAATCAGGACTTTGATTGATGAATGTTGTAAACCCCATATATAGGCCTACTGCAGCGGGCAGTCACAGGTAGAGAACAGGGAGTCAGGTGTTTAAGTTTGGTATCAGTGGAGGGTCCAGGGTCCAGTTTGGTATCAGTGGAGTAGTGAGGGTCCAGGGTACCAGTTTGGTACCAGTGGAGTAGTGAGGGTCCAGGGTACCAGTTTGGTATCAGTGGAGTAGTGAGGGTCCAGTTTGGTATCAGTGGAGTAGTGAGGGTCCAGGGTACCAGTTTGGTACCAGTGGAGTAGTGAGGGTCCAGTTTGGTATCAGTGGAGTAGTGAGGGTCCAGGGTACCAGTTTGGTATCAGTGGAGTAGTGAGGGTCCAGGGTACCAGTTTGGTATCAGTGGAGTAGTGAGGGTCCAGGGTACCAGTTTGGTATCAGTGGAGTAGTGAGGGTCCAGGGTACCAGTTTGGTATCAGTGGAGTAGTGAGGGTCCAGGGTACCAGTTTGGTATCAGTGGAGTAGTGAGGGTCCAGTTTGCTATCAGTGGAGTAGTGAGGGTCCAGGGTACCAGTTTGGTATCAGTGGAGTAGTGAGGGTCCAGGGTACCAGTTTGGTACCAGTGGAGTAGTGAGGGTCCAGGGTCCAGTTTGCTATCAGTGGAGTAGTGAGGGTCCAGTTTGCTATCAGTGGAGTAGTGAGGGTCCAGTTTGCTATCAGTGGAGTAGTGAGGGTCCAGGGTACCAGTTTGGCATCAGTGGAGAAGTGAGGGTCCAGGGTCCAGTTTGCTATCAGTGGAGTAGTGAGGGTCCAGTTTGCTATCAGTGGAGTAGTGAGGGTCCAGGGTCCAGTTTGCTATCAGTGGAGTAGTGAGGGTCCAGTTTGCTATCAGTGGAGTAGTGAGGGTCCAGTTTGCTATCAGTGGAGTAGTGAGGGTCCAGGGTACCAGTTTGGCATCAGTGGAGAAGTGAGGGTCCAGTTTGCTATCAGTGGAGTAGTGAGGGTCCAGTTTGGTACCAGTGGAGTAGTGAGGGTCCAGTTTGGTATCAGTGGAGTAGTGAGGGTCCAGGGTACCAGTTTGGTATCAGTGGAGTAGTGAGGGTCCAGGGTACCAGTTTGGTACCAGTGGAGTAGTGAGGGTCCAGTTTGGTATCAGTGGAGTAGTGAGGGTCCAGTTTGGTACCAGTGGAGAAGTGAGGGTCCAGTTTGGTATCAGTGGAGTAGTGAGGGTACCAGTTTGGTATCAGTGGAGTAGTGAGGGTCCAGGGTACCAGTTTGGTACCAGTGGAGTAGTGAGGGTCCAGGGTACCAGTTTGGTACCAGTGGAGTAGTGAGGGTCCAGTTTGGTACCAGTGGAGTAGTGAGGGTCCAGGGTACCAGTTTGGTACCAGTGGAGTAGTGAGGGTCCAGTTTGGTACCAGTGGAGTAGTGAGGGTCCAGGGTACCAGTTTGGTACCAGTGGAGTAGTGAGGGTCCAGTTTGGTACCAGTGGAGTAGTGAGGGTCCAGTTTTGTGGCTTTACACCCCCTGCTATGATGTGGATAAAGAGTTACCTGTCTAACAGAACACAGACGGTGTTCTTTAATGGAAACCTCTCCAATCCAGGTAGAATCAGGAGACCTGTATGACCAGATAGATCCATGCTGACTGTACCTGTACCCCAGGTGAGTCACACAGACAGGATCCACAGGTACAGCTCACACCTCTCTACATCACCATGACAACCAGGGCTGTGTTTGAGAGGCATAGCCCAGAGAGCAAGCACACACACACACACACCACAGTGATATAAGATGTGTCAGACAGGGTGGTGTGTGGTGTGGATGTGTCAGACAGGATGGTATGTGGTATGGATGTGTCAGACAGGATGGTGTGTGGTATGGATGTGTCAGACAGGATGGTATGTGGTGTGGATGTGTGTCAGACAGGATGGTGTGTGGTGTGGATGTGTCAGACAGGATGGTATGTGGTGTGGATGTGTCAGACAGGATGGTATGTGGTATGGATGTGTCAGACAGGATGGTATGTGGTGTGGATGTGTCAGACAGTATGGTATGTGGTGTGGATGTGTCAGACAGTATGGTATGTGGTATGGATGTGTCAGACAGGATGGTATGTGGTGTGGATGTGTCAGACAGGATGGTGTGTGGTGTGGATGTGTCAGACAGGATGGTGTGTGGTGTGGATGTGTCAGACAGGATGGTGTGGATGTGTCAGACAGGATGGTATGTGGTGTGGATATGTCAGACAGGATGGTATGTGGTGTGGATGTGTCAGACAGGATGGTATGTGGTATGGATGTGTCAGACAGGATGGTATGTGGTGTGGATGTGTCAGACAGGATGGTATGTGGTGTGGATGTGTCAGACAGGATGGTATGTGGTATGGATGTGTCAGACAGGATGGTATGTGGTATGGATGTGTCAGACAGGATGGTATGTGGTGTGGATGTGTCAGACAGGATGGTGTGTGGTGTGGATGTGTCAGACAGGATGGTATGTGGTATGGATGTGTCAGACAGGATGGTGTGTGGTGTGGATGTGTCAGACAGGATGGTGTGTGGTGTGGATGTGTCAGACAGGATGGTGTGTGGTGTGGATGTGTCAGACAGGATGGTGTGTGGTGTGGATGTGTCAGACAGGATGGTGTGTGGTGTGGATGTGTCAGACAGGATGGTGTGGATGTGTCAGACAGGATGGTGTGTGGTATGGATGTGTCAGACAGGATGGTATGTGGTGTGGATGTGTCAGACAGGATGGTGTGTGGTGTGGATGTGTCAGACAGGATGGTATGTGGTGTGGATGTGTCAGACAGGATGGTGTGTGGTGTGGATGTGTCAGGCAGGATGGTGTGTGGTGTGGATGTGTAAGACAGGATGGTATGTGGTGTGGATGTGTCAGACAGGATGGTATGTGGTGTGGATGTGTCAGACAGGATGGTATGTGGTATGGATGTGTCAGACAGGATGGTATGTGGTGTGGGTGTGTCAGACAGGATGCAGTGTGGTGTGGATGTGTCAGACAGGATGGTATGTGGTGTGGATGTGTCAGACAGGATGGTGTGTGGTGTGGATGTGTCAGACAGGATGGTGTGTGGTGTGGATGTGTCAGACAGGATGGTGTGTGGTGTGGATGTGTCAGACAGGATGGTGTGTGGTGTGGATGTGTCAGACAGGATGGTGTGTGGTGTGGATGTGTCAGACAGGATGGTGTGTGGTGTGGATGTGTCAGACAGGATGGTGTGGATGTGTCAGACAGGATGGTGTGTGGTATGGATGTGTCAGACAGGATGGTATGTGGTGTGGATGTGTCAGACAGGATGGTGTGTGGTGTGGATGTGTCAGACAGGATGTGTCAGACAGGATGGTATGTGGTGTGGATGTGTCAGACAGGATGGTATGTGGTGTGGATGTGTCAGACAGGATGGTATGTGGTGTGTATGTGTCAGACAGGATGGTATGTGGTGTGGATGTGTCAGACAGGATGGTGTGTGGTGTGGATGTGTCAGACAGGATGGTATGTGGTGTGGATGTGTCAGACAGGATGGTATGTGGTGTGGATGTGTCAGACAGGATGGTATGTGGTATGGATGTGTCAGACAGGATGGTATGTGGTGTGGATGTGTCAGACAGGATAGTATGTGGAATGGATGTGTCAGACAGGATGGTATGTGGTATGGATGTGTCAGACAGGATGGTGTGTGGTATGGATGTGTCAGACAGGATGGTATGTGGTGTGGATGTGTCAGACAGGATGGTATGTGGTGTGTCAGACAGGATGGTATGTGGTATGGATGTGTCAGACAGAATGGTGTGGATGTGTCAGACAGGATGGTGTGTGGTATGGATGTGTCAGACAGGATGGTATGTGGTGTGGATGTGTCAGACAGGATGGTATGTGGTGTGGATGTGTCAGACAGGATGGTATGTGGTGTGGATGTGTCAGACAGGATGGTATGTGGTGTGGATGTGTCAGATAGGATGGTATGTGGTGTGGATGTGTCAGACAGGATGGTGTGGATGTGTCAGACAGGATGGTGTGTGGTGTGGATGTGTCAGACAGGATGGTGTGTGGTATGGATGTGTCAGACAGGATGGTATGTGGTGTGGATGTGTCAGACAGGATGGTATGTGGTATGGATGTGTCAGACAGGATGGTATGTGGTGTGGATGTGTCAGACAGGATGGTATGTGGTGTGGATGTGTCAGATAGGATGGTATGTGGTGTGGATGTGTCAGACAGGATGGTGTGGATGTGTCAGACAGGATGGTGTGGATGTGTCAGACAGGATGGTGTGGATGTGTCAGACAGGATGGTATGTGGTATGGATGTGTCAGACAGGATGGTATGTGGTGTGGATGTGTCAGACAGGATGGTATGGATGTGTCAGACAGGATGGTGTGGATGTGTCAGACAGGATGGTGTGGATGTGTCAGACAGGATGGTGTGGATGTGTCAGACAGGATGGTATGTGGTGTGGATGTGTCAGACAGTATGGTGTGTGGTATGGATGTGTCAGACAGGATGGTGTGGATGTGTCAGACAGGATGGTGTGGATGTGTCAGACAGGATGGTGTGGATGTGTCAGACAGGATGGTGTGGATGTGTCAGACAGGATGGTATGTGGTGTGGATGTGTCAGACAGGATGGTGTGTGGTGTGGATGTGTCAGACAGGATGGTGTGTGGTGTGGATGTGTCAGACAGGATGGTGTGTGGTGTGGATGTGTCAGACAGGATGGTGTGTGGTGTGGATGTGTCAGACAGGATGGTGTGTGGTGTGGATGTGTCAGACAGGATGGTATGTGGTGTGGATGTGTCAGACAGGATGGTGTGTGGTGTGGATGTGTCAGACAGGATGGTGTGTGGTGTGGATGTGTCAGACAGGATGGTATGTGGTGTGGATGTGTCAGACAGGATGGTGTGTGGTATGGATGTGTCAGACAGGATGGTATGTGGTGTGGATGTGTCAGACAGGATGGTATGTGGTGTGGATGTGTCAGACAGGATGGTGTGTGGTATGGATGTGTCAGACAGGATGGTATGTGGTGTGGATGTGTCAGACAGGATGGTATGTGGTGTGGATGTGTCAGACAGGATGGTATGGATGTGGATGTGTCAGACAGGATGGTATGTGGTGTGGATGTGTCAGACAGGATGGTGTGTGGTATGGATGTGTCAGACAGGATGGTATGTGGTGTGGATGTGTCAGACAGGATGGTATGTGGTATGGATGTGTCAGACAGGATGGTATGTGGTGTGGTTGTGTCAGACAGGATGGTATGTGGTGTGGATGTGTCAGACAGGATGGTGTGTGGTATGGATGTGTCAGACAGGATGGTATGTGGTGTGGATGTGTCAGACAGGATGGTATGTGGTATGGATGTGTCAGACAGGATGGTATGTGGTGTGGTTGTGTCAGACAGGATGGTATGTGGTGTGGATGTGTCAGACAGGATGGTGTGTGGTGTGGATGTGTCAGACAGGATGGTGTGTGTTGTGGATGTGTCAGACAGGATGGTATGTGGTGTGGATGTACTCATGGTGGGACCAGTACTGTAATGAATTATTAACCTCTGACCCCCTGACCTCATCCTACCATAAGCCCTCTGTACTCATGGTGGGACCTGTACTGTAATGATTTATTAACCTCTGACCCCTGACCTCATCCTACCATAAGCCCTCTGTACTCATGGTGGGACCTGTACTGTAATGATTTATTAACCTCTGACCCCTGACCTCATCCTACCATAAGCCCTCTGTACTCATGGTGGGACCTGTACTGTAATGATTTATTAACCTCTGACCCCTGACCTCATCCTACCATAAGCCCTCTGTACTCATGGTGGGACCTGTACTGTAATGATTTATTAACCTCTGACCTCTGACCTCATCCTACCATAAGCCCTCTCTACTCATGGTGGGACCTGTACTGTAATGATTTATTAACCTTTGACCCCTGACCTCATCCTACCATAAGCCCTCTGTACTCATGGTGGGACCAGTACTGTAATGATTTATTAACCTCTGACCTCTGACCCCTGACCTCATCCTACCATAAGCCCTCTGTACTCATGGTGGGACCTGTACTGTAATGATTTATTAACCTCTGACCCCTGACCTCATCCTACCATAAGCCCTCTGTACTCATGGTGGGACCTGTACTGTAATGATTTATTAACCTCTGACCCCTGACCTCATCCTACCATAAGCCCTCTGTACTCATGGTGGGACCTGTACTGTAATGATTTATTAACCTCTGACCCCTGACCTCATCCTACCATAAGCCCTCTGTACTCATGGTGGGACCTGTACTGTAATGATTTATTAACCTCTGACCCCTGACCTCATCCTACCATAAGCCCTCTGTACTCATGGTGGGACCTGTACTGTAATGATTTATTAACCTCTGACCCCTGACCTCATCCTACCATAAGCCCTCTGTACTCATGGTGGGACCTGTACTGTAATGATTTATTAACCTCTGACCCCTGACCTCATCCTACCATAAACCCTCTGTACTCATGGTGGGACCTGTACTGTAATGATTTATTAACCTCTGACCCCTGACCTCATCCTACCATAAGCCCTCTGTACTCATGGTGGGACCTGTACTGTAATGATTTATTAACCTCTGACCCCTGACTTCATCCTACCATAAGCCCTCTGTACTCATGGTGGGACCTGTACTGTAATGATTTATTAACCTCTGACCTCTGACCTCATCCTACCATAAGCCCTCTCTACTCATGGTGGGACCTGTACTGTAATGATTTATTAACCTCTGACCCCTGACCTCATCCTACCATAAGCCCTCTGTACTCATGGTGGGACCTGTACTGTAATGATTTATTAACCTCTGACCCCTGACCTCATCCTACCATAAGCCCTCTGTACTCATGGTGGGACCTGTACTGTAATGATTTATTAACCTCTGACCCCTGACCTCATCCTACCATAAGCCCTCTGTACTCATGGTGGGACCTGTACTGTAATGATTTATTAACCTCTGACCCCTGACCTCATCCTACCATAAGCCCTCTGTACTCATGGTGGGACCAGTACTGTAATGATTTATTAACCTCTGACCCCTGACCCCTGACCTCATCCTACCATAAGCCCTCTGTACTCATGGTGGGACCAGTACTGTAATGATTTATTAACCTCTGACCCCTGACCACATCCAACCATAAGCCCTCTGTACTCATGGTGGGACTTGTACTGTAATGATTTATTAACCTCTGACCTCTGACCCCTGACCTCATCCTACCATAAGCCCTCTGTACTCATGGTGGGACCAGTACTGTAATGATTTATTAACCTCTGACCCCTGACCTCATCCTACCATAAGCCCTCTGTACTCATGGTGGGACCAGTACTGTAATGATTTATTAACCTCTGACCCCTGACCTCATCCTACCATAAGCCCTCTGTACTCATGGTGGGACCTGTACTGTAATGATTTATTAACCTCTGACCTCTGACCTCATCCTACCATAATCCCTCTGTACTCATGGTGGGACCTGTACTGTAATGTTTTATTAACCTCTGACCTCTGACCTCATCCTACCATAATCCCTCTGTACTCATGGTGGGACCTGTACTGTAATGATTTATTAACCTCTGACCTCTGACCCCTGACCTCATCCTACCATAAGCCCTCTGTACTCATGGTGGGACCAGTACTGTAATGATTTATTAACCTCTGACCCCTGACCTCATCCTACCATAAGCCCTCTGTACTCATGGTGGGACCTGTACTGTAATGATTTATTAACCTCTGACCCCTGACCTCATCCTACCATAAGCCCTCTGTACTCATGGTGGGACCTGTACTGTAATGATTTATTAACCTCTGACCCCTGACCTCATCCTACCATAAGCCCTCTGTACTCATGGTGGGACCTGTACTGTAATGATTTATTAACCTCTGACCCCTGACCTCATCCTACCATAAGCCCTCTGTACTCATGGTGGGACCTGTACTGTAATGATTTATTAACCTCTGACCTCTGACCCCTGACCTCATCCTACCATAAGCCCTCTCTACTCATGGTGGGACCTGTACTGTAATGATTTATTAACCTCTGACCTCTGACCTCATCCTACCATAAGCCCTCTGTACTCATGGTGGGACCTGTACTGTAATGATTTATTAACCTCTGACCCCTGACCTCATCCTACCATAATCCCTCTGTACTCATGGTGGGACCTGTACTGTAATGATTTATTAACCTCTGACCTCTGACCCCTGACCTCATCCTATCATAAGCCCTCTGTACTCATGGTGGGACCTGTACTGTAATGATTTATTAACCTCTGACCCCTGACCTCATCCTACCATAATCCCTCTGTACTCATGGTGGGACCTGTACTGTAATGATTTATTAACCTCTGACCCCTGACCACATCCAACCATAAGCCCTCTACCTGTACTGTAATGATTTATTAACCTCTGACCTCTGAGCCCTGACCTCATCCTACCATACTGTACTGTAATGATTTTAGTGAACAACGACAGAGTAGCACCCTTCGTGGGTCTCCATCCCGGTCCTCCCAGCAGCGCAGGCAGACCTGTTGACCACGGCTCCAATAAGGGTTCACTCTTTTTGGGGGAGGCGATTGTAACAGGCCCACCCCGGTAAGGCCTACCCCTAGGCCTACCCCTACTACAGGACTACATGAGTCCCACTGTCTGTTTGATATCAATATGGTCAACAGATCTGTTTGTGCCTTTTAGCCAGCTACTCTGCTCTAGGCCGACCTGTGTAGGACCAGTATTTCTGGTGGGGGATGTGTGTTGTCTCAGTCTGGTGGGGGATGTGAGATCTGTATATAACATAGTTAAACTAATTATCAGGCTAGCGGGCAGCGGGGCCTAATGACCCTGGCCTCTGGAATGTCCGTATATACAACACAAAGATTTACACTTACTCAAATTACACCAACACCATTCCTCACATCTTAGCTGGGCCTTGCATTGCCGTCCCCCCCCCCATCACGACCTGACTATAGTTACCTTGTTGCTGTAACGTCAAATCTTTAAGTAGGTTACCAATACAAACCTACTTACATTTCAAAGGAAGATCCCTCTCTACGTTAGATATCTAACACAACACTATAATCTTAGTTTAAACCATAATCACAGTGGCCATGACAGAAACTATCGATAATACATATATTATGCCAATCATTGAATAGGATGACACCTATCCTAATCAATGAACTTGTTATGTTAGCTAGGACGTTATATTGTGTGTATAGTAGTTAACCTTATATTAGTGCCTACACTTTATTAGCCGCCTTATAACAAGGGCTGTCAAAGCAGAGGCCCGGTGTGGCTCAATGCGACAAGCCAAGTGGATACGCCCTCGACCAATCAGGAGCCGCGCTGCAGAAAGTTCGCCTTATATGGACAGGGGGGTTGCGGTGAATGCGGATATAAAACCCGGAGCCTTGGCAACGCTTTAATCAGTACGTTTGTCACTGCGCAGGGAAAGGAGTATACAGCCAGTTTCTCTTAACGCCGGTAACTCGTCCCCACTAAAACACAGGTAAGAGATGGAATATTGTGTGATTTTAAAAAAAAGTTCATCTGTCATTATTATATTTGTGTCGAAGTTAATAATTTGTAGTTGGGGGCAATTTGATGTTAAGATAGTTATCTGGCCAACTCGTTTTCAGAATGCTCATAACGTTATTGGTGTACGGTGTTTTCCCTGGGCAGCTAGTTATCGTTGGTCAGAGTTTACACAGGTTTAAATGTGCTTTCTGGTCATTTTAAATGTAGGTAACTAGTTGATTTATCTAGCTAGTTAATTAACATCTCCGAGTGGGTGTGCCAACCGGTGTCTTATCGTTGACATTGACAGTAGGATAAATTAAATCGTTAGCATGACGGGCGTCAACAGTTCGAATGACTGTTACCGGATGTACAAAACATTTTACATCGGAGTTTGTTTCCCAAAATGGAGTTTGACCGTAAACTCGCTCTGAGTGTTCAAGGATGTCTGGCAAATTCCACTAGCATTAATCAGGCTGTTAAAGTTAGGGAAATGACTTCCTATGTTTTAATGACGGTAGGTTGCGTAACTTGTCAAATATTTTATGACTGTTTTGCTCAACAGATGAGTCAGTGCTTTATGTGGTCAATGTGTCACTGTTTTTAATAGGTTACATTCCACACCCAGCCCAAGTTACAAGCTTTAACATGTAGACATTAGTGTAATCTGATAGCACGGAAGACGCTCCTTTTCAAACTATTTCAAGGATAGATGTGAAACTGTGACCTCGCCTTGGTTAGTCTGGGTGTTTATCCCGGTCCAGGGAGTGTCCTCCTTTATAAACTATATTCAGGATAACTGACCTAGCCTGGGTTACTGTCTGGCTGTTTATCCCGGTCCAGGGAGTGTCCGCTCCTTTCTAAACTATATTCAGGATAACTGACCTAGCCTGGGTTACTGTCTGGCTGTTTATCCCGGTCCAGGGAGTGGCTGCTCCTTTCTAAACTATATTCAGGATAACTGATTTGTCCTGGGTTACTGTCTGGCTGTTTATCCCGGTCCAGGGAGTGGCTGCTCCTTTCTAAACTATATTCAGGATAACTGACCTAGCCTGGGTTACTGTCTGGCTGTTTATCCCGGTCCAGGGAGTGTCCTCTCCTTTCTAAACTATATTCAGGATAACTGACCTAGCCTGGGTTACTGTCTGGCTGTTTATCCCGGTCCAGGGAGTGTCCTCTCCTTTCTAAACTATATTCAGGATAACTGACCTA
The DNA here is from genome assembly GCF_045679555.1 of Salvelinus alpinus. Taxonomy (NCBI): domain Eukaryota; kingdom Metazoa; phylum Chordata; class Actinopteri; order Salmoniformes; family Salmonidae; genus Salvelinus; species Salvelinus alpinus. The sequence goes on along the minus strand of NC_092087.1, from coordinate 117,730,494 downwards.
TCCTGGGTTACTGTCTGGCTGTTTATCCCGGTCCAGGGAGTGTCCTCTCCTTTCTAAACTATATTCAGGATAACTGACCTTGCCTGGGTTACTGTCTGGGTGTTTATCCCGGTCCAGGGAGTGGCCGCTGTCATAGACTAACACATGTCAGGGGGCGCTCCTACTATTGCCTTATATGGTGATGCCTCGGCCGAATACAGCCAGCCTTTTGTCTGGCGGCGCTGTCTGGGGCGTACGAGGTGGCACAGTCATCTACTACGCCTGTTTCTACGACTTCTCTATTTTATAACCTGACTACACGTCTAACCTTGAATTAAGCCCCTAGCCAATTGTATTAATGCATTTTTACGGTAAAGCAAATGGACTGGTTGTGGAAACGCTGAGTGACTGAACGGTCTGTACTGTTGCTGTTCAGCGCCACCTAGCGGCCGTTCACTGATAGTACGCTGGCTCAATAGTGACCGGCAGCGCACCCGGTAAAGACGTTAGTCTCATTCCTTGTTTTTATTCTTCCCGGTGCAGAAATGGAAGATGAAATCGCCGCCCTGGTCGTTGATAACGGCTCCGGTATGTGCAAGGCCGGGTTCGCCGGAGATGATGCTCCTCGGGCGGTGTTCCCGTCCATCGTGGGTCGCCCCAGACATCAGGTAATAATTAACTCCTCGTCTGTCATCTAATTACTGAAATATCACTATCTGCTAAACTGAATGTTGATACTGTTACATTGCTATTGGGACTTTAATGTTTTGTAGCCATTTGACTTTGTCTCTAGTCAATATTACACTGACTTTTGTGGTGTAGTACACTAGTAAAGGGTACTTACAGAATATTACACTATGTCATTTAGTATGTTCTGTGTTGCTATGCAACATCATTGGAACTGACCTGTTAAGTCTAATCAACATCATTAATAGTGTAAATTAGCCATAACATTCCATTGAGTACATTGTCACTGACCTGTATCTGTCTGCAGGGAGTGATGGTTGGCATGGGCCAGAAGGACAGCTACGTGGGAGATGAGGCTCAGAGCAAGAGGGGTATCCTGACTCTGAAGTACCCCATCGAGCACGGCATCGTCACCAACTGGGACGACATGGAGAAGATCTGGCATCACACCTTCTACAACGAGCTGAGAGTGGCTCCAGAGGAGCACCCCGTCCTGCTCACAGAGGCCCCCCTCAACCCCAAGGCCAACAGGGAGAAGATGACCCAGGTACGTCACTCTCCTCCTCTACCTTTACAGTTCTGCCCTCTTCCTCCTCTACCTTTACAGTTCTGCCTTCTTCTTCCTCTACCTTCACTGTACAGTTCTGCCCTCTCTTCTTCCTCTACCTTTACAGTTCTGCCTTCTTCTTCCTCTACCTTCACTGTAGTTCAGTTCCTCTCCTGCTCACTCTCCTCCTCTCCTCCAGGCCCTCTGTCCTTACTGCTGATCTGTCACCCCTCTGGAAGCTAAAGGTCTTTTGTCGGTCTGTTCTGCCTCTGCATCCTGCTGGCTGCTAGCTAGGACTAGGCTAACCTGTAGGACAGTGATTTAATGATCTAGGACTGACTAGACTAACCTGTAGGACAGTGATTTAATGATCTAGGACTGACTAGACTAACCTGTAGGACAGGAACAGTACTAATATTGATGACCTCGGACAGTGCTGTGAATGAGCTGTAGTGGTTTATATTGAAGTTACATTATGTAGGACAGCAACAGTTCTAATATTGCTGTGTTTCTCCACTAATGTATTGGTTGTTTTCCCTCTGACTCACTGGACAGCATGGTGTGCTGTGACTCCTGTCCTCTACTGTAGACCGTAGTCCTCCAGCACCGTGACTCACATCCCCCTTCTCTCTCCCCAGATCATGTTTGAGACCTTCAACACCCCTGCCATGTACGTGGCCATCCAGGCCGTGTTGTCCCTGTACGCCTCCGGCCGTACCACCGGTATCGTCATGGACTCCGGTGACGGTGTGACCCACACGGTGCCCATCTACGAGGGCTACGCTCTGCCCCACGCCATCCTGCGTCTGGATCTGGCCGGCCGCGACCTCACAGACTACCTGATGAAGATCCTGACGGAGCGAGGTTACAGCTTCACCACCACGGCCGAGAGGGAAATCGTGCGCGACATCAAGGAGAAGCTGTGCTACGTGGCGCTGGACTTTGAGCAGGAGATGGGCACCGCCGCCTCCTCTTCCTCCCTGGAGAAGAGCTACGAGCTGCCTGACGGACAGGTCATCACCATCGGCAACGAGAGGTTCCGCTGCCCAGAGGCCCTCTTCCAGCCTTCCTTCCTCGGTGAGTCTCTGAACTAAACTCTCTGGAACAGCTGATCCGTGTCAGTCTGGCAGCCATCTTGTGTTGCGGTGCCCCGTAGTGACGGCCGTCTCCTCTCTCTCTCCAGGTATGGAGTCTTGCGGCATCCACGAGACCACCTTCAACTCCATCATGAAGTGTGACGTGGACATCCGTAAGGACCTGTACGCCAACACGGTGCTGTCCGGAGGAACCACCATGTACCCCGGCATCGCTGACAGGATGCAGAAGGAGATCACCTCTCTGGCCCCGTCCACCATGAAGATCAAGGTGACTATAAATTATCAAATGTATTTATAAAGCCCTTTTTACATCAGCTGATATCTCAAAGTGCTGTACAGAAACCCAGCCTAAAACCCCAAACAGCAAGCAATGCAGGTGTAGAAGCACGGTGGCTAGGAAAAACTCCCTAGAAAGACCAGAACCTAGGAAGAAACCTAGAGAGGAACCAGGCTATGAGGAGTGGCCAGTCCTCTTCTGGCTGTGCCGGGTGTAGATATGTCTCTGATCCGTTGGTGATCCGCTTCCTCCTGTAGTTAACAGCGTTACCTGTTGCGGTCAGATGCTAGAACGACAGTGTGAACGTCTGTACTCGTGTTAATGTCCCCCCCTCCTGTCTCTCCTCCAGATCATCGCCCCTCCAGAGCGTAAATACTCCGTCTGGATCGGAGGCTCCATCCTGGCGTCTCTCTCCACCTTCCAGCAGATGTGGATCAGCAAGCAGGAATACGACGAGTCTGGTCCCTCCATCGTCCACCGTAAATGCTTCTAAACCACCGACCCGTACAGACTCTCTCTCCTTCCCATTCCAACCAAGACTCTCCTTCCCATTCCAACCAAGACTCTGTCTCGACACGCCGACTCGGCGTTGCGCTGCAGAGCTCCCGTCAGACTCTGGCGTGTCTTCTCCTGCTGTCAGTCTGTCTGAGAGCCTTCCCTATTTGGCTGGATGGACAGGATGTGATGTCGTTGTCTGACGGCAGACCATGTTGACGGGCACGACTCCACACGTCCTTGTCAGTTACAGTCTTCATGTTTATGTTCCCGCCACCTTATTGACCTCTATGGAGGTGTATCTGTCCACCCTATCCCCTACCTAGTGCACTATTGACCAGGGCCCATAGGGATCTAGTGCGTTACCTAGGGGATAGGGCTGTATTTGGGACCTTGACTCTGGGCTCTGTGTGGAGGGAGGGGGGAAATAAAGCTTAATGTAAATGATGTTATTGATATAAAAACAGTTTTTGTTTTTGTATTTTCAGTCTTATAGATACATGGTCCAGTTTGTTTTGTTATGAGAGGAGGCTTGACCATTCCTGAGAGTTAAAGGTGTTCCCCCCTCTCTCTCTGGGTGGGGGGGGGGGGCAGGTGGCTCCTGTTGTGGACACTGACCAATACAAAACCAATAAAGTGCACATGTCTATTGAAATGGTTGTATTCTCTTGTCTTCCTGCATCAATGTGTTGAGCTGGTTACTTCCTAGCCTGGATACCAGGTCTGTTTCGTTTGACATGGATTACTAGAGGGGTGGACCGTTGACTAACAGACTGGTATCCAGGCTAGATGTATAACTGCTGTTTGACGTGGATTACTAGAGGGGTGGACCGTTGACTAACAGACTGGTATCCAGGCTAGATGTATAACTGCTGTTTGACGTGGATTACTAGAGGAGGTGGACCGTTGACTAACAGACTGGTATCCAGGCTAGATGTATAACTGCTGTTTGATGTGGATTACTAGAGGGGTGGACCGTTGACTAACAGACTGGTATCCAGGCTAGATGTATAACTGCTGTTTGACATGGATTACTAGAGGAGGTGGACCGTTGACTAACAGACTGGTATCCAGGCTAGATGTATAACTGCTGTTTGACATGGATTACTAGAGGAGGTGGACCGTTGACTAACAGACTGGTATCCAGGCTAGATGTATAACTGCTGTTTGACGTGGATTACTAGAGGAGGTGGACCGTTGACTAACAGACTGGTATCCAGGCTAGATGTATAACTGCTGTTTGACATGGATTACTAGAGGGGTGGACCGTTGACTAACAGACAGGTATCCAGGCTAGATGTATAACTGCTGTTTGACGTGGATTACTAGAGGAGGTGGACCGTTGACTAACAGACTGGTATCCAGGCTAGATGTATAACTGCTGTTTGACATGGATTACTAGAGGAGGTGGACCGTTGACTAACAGACTGGTATCCAGGCTAGATGTATAACTGCTGTTTGACATGGATTACTAGAGGGGTGGACCGTTGACTAACAGACAGGTATCCAGGCTAGATGTATAACTGCTGTTTGACATGGATTGCTAGAGGGGTGGACCGTTGACTAACAGACTGGTATCCAGGCTAGATGTATAACTGCTGTTTGACATGGGATCTATTTGGCAGCATGAGAAATGGCAGTGACAAATCCGTATGCGCCATTATTGATCCAAAGACCATTTTGAAGTGCAAAATGGCAGTATTAATTTATAGGCTTGGTCATAGCGCAAGCTGGGACGTGCTGTTAAATGGGGTGGTCCCGGTGTGTTGTGGTCCCCCCACTGACTCATGGGAAACCAAGCAGGTTATTGGACCACAGATTAAATAATTGAACTTCACAGGGTGAAAGTGCATTTCCATCTAAGTGTTAGACTAATACACAACATCCAGGTTAAAGATTAACGGCCAAAACCCACTAACAAATGTTCAGACAGCAGAAGGGTTATCAGACCGCCAGGAACTATACTGTGGTTTAATTTGCGGCGCTATTAGGACTGCCTGTGAGCCAGCGACAGTAGCTGGATGGTATTAACGTTTCATTATATTTAATCGGTGTTTCCTACACCCTGGTACTACCCGTAGCGGCGGAGTCTGAGGACACAATTTGACTGATTCATTCCGGTCTCTTCATAACCCCACTGCAGATCTGCGTAAAATACAGCCGTGGTGTCGCTCTTCATTTCGGTTTTCTGTGGTACATCTAAAGATCGATGCTTGACTGCCTCTATCTTTATTCTCTTTTCCGTGATCTCCATGTCGACGAGCCTACCCGCACTGTCTGCGACCTGTTGACCAGCGCGTATGTACCAAAAACCAGACTAGACACACTATTTAAAGCGACGGTTTCTGTGACCACTATTGGGAGTTGAACATTTAACTTTAGATTTGTATTTAGGTACATGACAACTTTAATGGACAAACTATACATATGTACAGTAACTCATCACCCACTGATTTTTATCTGCAACAAGTCAGTTTGGTGAAAATGCCCAGATTTTGATTTATGCAGATTTGAGAATATTCACTGAAATCTATCGCCAATTGGATGGAAACCTTAAATGCAAATATTCTAAAAACATTAAGTGCATTTTTCCTACCGGAAATGTTTCCAAATTAATATGTTGCTGATGAAAAAGGCTGTGCGTGATGACAATGCATATAAAAAAAATACCTTTTTAAGATTGAATTCCCGTGTACCAACTAAAATATACAAGTTAAATGGGTTTCCATATTCAACTTTACTGAGGCATTGGCCACAAATACTGTTGCGTTACCATAGCGAATGTGCGCACTCTAGTCTTGGCACTTGCTGTCTAGCCAACAGCTTGCAGATATATAGACTACATGATGAGATTAGTATGGATGGAAAAAGACAGGTTATCTTTATTTGTCAAACGACAACCAAGTGACAAAAGTTGATGTAACAGTTACTAGAGAAATGAGACGAAGTTAAAACGCTGGACAGGGTGGATCGGTATATAATAAGACAGTTTTATTATTGGTAAATGATATCTGACAAATCGTGCTGCACGGATCCGTTTGTCAAGTTCCTAGCGAACTATCAAAAAGGAGTCCACATACATAGTGTCCAATACATTTTATACAGGTAATGACGTAGGTAGATTCTGGCAGCTCGTGCTGCTGACTGGTCGTCGGTAGTGGAGGATCGTCCCCTTCAGGCTGATATCAATGTCTCATTGGTTCATGGTAATGTTCTTTGTTCGTGGAACTCCCGCCTGAAACAGGGGTTTGTGTGTGTGTGTGTGTATGCATGCGCGTGCTCGTTGAGTGCCATGCTGGTCTGGGTTGTCTCCTCTATTGACAAGATGTTTATGCAGACACCCGGCAACTGGCGCCTGAGGTCCGGGCGCCCCCCTGAGGTCAGAGCGCCCCCCTGCCTTATCAGTGCTCATCAATGGTTTGTGTCAGCCATCTCTCTCTGTGTGTGTGTGGGAGTGTGGTTAGTATCTGGCACAGGCAGAACGAGTTCATCTGTGGGGTGCAGCAAAGTATTACAACAAAATCTACTTTAGTAAAAAGGCATTATGTCAGCATTGTAGCTATGGGTTAAAGTCACATAAAAACATCATTTATTACACAAGCATCGCTCATGTCACCAGAATAAGACCCTCGATATTTATTGGTAAGGAGTGTCATCACCGTGCACTTTAAACAGGATCGGTGTGTTTGTGTCCCCCGTGGAACGGTTGAGCAAACGTGATTAGCATGAGGTTGTAAGTAACAGCATTTCCCAGGACATAGACATATCTGATATGGGTAGAGAGCTTAAATTCTTGTTAACCTAACTGCACTGTCCAATTTACAGTAGCTATTACAGTGAAAGAATACCACGCTATTGTTTGAGAGTGCACAATTACGAACATGAAAAGTTATTACTAAACAAATTAGACACGTTTGGGCAGTCTTGATACAACATTTTGAACAGATATGCAATGGTTCATTGGAGCAGTATAAAACTTTGCACATACACTGCTGCCATCTAGTGACCAACATCTAAATTGCACCTGGGCTGGAATAGTACATCATGACCTTTCTCTTGCATTTCAAAGATGATGAAAAAAAAAAGTGTTTTTTTCTTTGTATTATCTTTTACCAGATCTAATGTGTTATATTCTCCTACATTAATTTAATATTTCCACAAACTTCAAAGTGTTTCCTTTCAAATGGTATCAATAATATGCATATCCCTGCTTCAGGTCCTGAGCTACAGGCAGTTAGATTTGGGTCAAGGGTGAAGAGGCAATACGTAATTTCGATTAAGACATTAATGAGCGAGCTAGGACGGACGTAGTCAATATAACTATTTGTTGAGCACTTTTGAAAACGTACAGCGACAGAATTCAAAACATGGGCCGTTCTTACAGTATTCTCCCTGTACACCAAGTCAGAACCGTAGGATAAATAAAGGGGGCGTATAAGCAGAAGATTTAAGCTCTTACAATATTAGATGACATTTCTCATAAATAGGCTATAGGCCACATGTGCACCACCAAGTCAGAACAGTAGGCTAAGTTAATAAGAGGTGAAAACAGGCCAAATTATTAGGGTGAGGCACATGGGTTACTAACAGCTTACTACACAACATACACTTAGTATTACTTTCTCAGCTACAGTATACATATCTCCCTGGCATATTACATCATTTATACAGCAGCAGACAAGACATTTTTGGACTCACCTTGTGGTCACTTGAACAGGAAGGTGGCGTGGCGGTGCTCCAAAAAGGTTGAATCATGACGACGTCAGTGATCTTCAGGACGTCGTTCTAGAAAAGAGGCCCGAGTTACGGATTTACAATTCTGAGTTGAATGAAAGTTCAAAACGTATTTTCATCGTCGTAGCTCGTTTTCCCCCCCCCGAGTTCCCAGTTGTTTTGAACTCACTAAAGTCAGAGTTTGCGGTTCGGAGTTAACAGTTGTCTTGAACTCACTAAAGTCAGAGTTTGCAGTTCGGAGTTAACAGTTGTCTTGAACTCACTAAAGTCAGAGTTTGCAGTTCGGAGTTAACAGTTGTCTTGAACTCACTAAAGTCAGAGTTTGCGGTTCGGAGTTAACAGTTGTCTTGAACTCACTAAAGTCAGAGTTTGCGGTTCGGAGTTAACAGTTGTCTTGAACTCACTAAAGTCAGAGTTTGCGGTTCGGAGTTAACAGTTGTCTTGAACTCACTAAAGTCAGAGTTTGCGGTTCGGAGTTAACAGTTGTCTTGAACTCACTAAAGTCAGAGTTTGCGGTTCGGAGTTAACAGTTGTCTTGAACTCACTAAAGTCAGAGTTTGCGGTTCGGAGTTAACAGTTGTCTTGAACTCACTAAAGTCAGAGTTTGAGGTTCGGAGTTAACAGTTGTCTTGAACTCACTAAAGTCAGAGTTTGCAGTTCGGAGTTAACAGTTGTCTTGAACTCACTAAAGTCAGAGTTTGCAGTTCGGAGTTAACAGTAGTTTTGAACGAGGCACACACCATGCTTCAAATCATCCAGGCTGCATCACGTCCAATCAAAGCTACTGTAGATATAACGTGATTTGATGTCATTTTATCTGTGGCCAATGGCCTTGAGCCTTCTTGGATGGGCACTTCTAATGTAACTCTATGGCAGCACCCAAGGGGGCTTGATTTTTTTCGAGCTCTACCCTTAGACTTGGCGGTGACGTAGTGTCCCCATGAGTGACAGAACAACGAGCCAATCATGGCGCAACGCTTCATATTTTCTGCTGGCTACCCCTCCACCACAGAAAGCACTGAGCTAGGCTGAAACACCTGCATTTTGGAGCTGCCATACTCAAGAAAACAAGAAAGAGACCATGTTTGTATGTGGCTTTATTTACATTTTTTAAAAGTTGTTTACAAACTGATATGTGACGCGTTTTAATGCCAAAACAGGCAAGCCCCAAAAAACAAATGTGGGGCTCAATACAGGGACCTGCCCTGAATGACGGGGCGTCACTGGCGATGCCCGTTCTGTCATGACGTCATAACGGCACGGATACACAGATGTCACAGCTTTCCATCTCTATGGGCAAGACAAGATAGGACCTTTCCTCTTAAAGAGGAACTTGTTTACCATAATGAAAACATTATAAACTGCCAATTGAGGTGCTACAGGAGAAGTCAAGTCAGTTATGTATTTTATTAGCTAGAATGAACCATTTCAGAGTGAAAATTACATTCATTTTTTTTTATTGGGAAGACAACCCTCTCTGGGGGTTGGGGGAAGACTTTGTAGGTGCGGCTTCCGGAAAATGTTCCGGGTGAAACGCAGCAAACTGACGAGCGTTTTACTTCCTGTAGTCCCAGCTGTCACATGAAGCTAGTTGTCTGCTGTTAGACATGCACTGATTAAAAACACTCAAAAACTATGACTTCGTCTGTAAACGGAAGAGTATTGGATGAAGATATGGACAATCAAATTGTACAGGTTGGTAGAACAAACCAGTGTAACGTTAGTTAAACGAGCTAGCTTACTGTTAGCTGTCTACCGGTGTTAGCTTGTTAGCTATCTAACGTTAGCCTACTCCGGTGCTGTCTTGTCAGCGAACTCAATGTCTGATTTTATTTCATTTTTATCGGTTGTCAAATGGCAATAAAGGCATTGCGTGAGTATGATATTTGGATGAAAGTGTACTGTTGATAGTCGGTAGCTAGCTAGTCGGTTTAATCAGGCTGTAATAAGCAATTCATGTATATGTATAAGTTAGCTACAGCCTGAAACGAATGCCTTAAATCGTTAAAATGTTCCTTACTAGCCAGAAGGTGAAATAAAATTACATTTAAACTTACGCTACCGGTTGTCTGTGGTTTGTCCTTTAACTTGTCGAAATTTTGATGGAAAATGATCCATAGGAAAGTATTGTTTACCCGAGTTTTTAGAGAGCTGGTATGTACACTACATGACCAAAAGTATGTGGACACCTGCTCGTCGATGGGCATTAATATGGAGTTGGTTCCCCTTTGTTGCTATAACAGCCTCCTCTTTTCTGGGAAGGCTTTCCACTAGATGTCGCAACACCACTGAGGAACACTCAACATGTCTTGGAAAGCCGTTCTGTCTTGCAGAATAATACAAGCCCCGTCCCAGATGTTCGGTTTTCAGAGGACTGAAGTGGGTTTTCCTCCAACTTTTTACCTGTGCTTTGTTCATATTTCCTTTGATCCTGACAAACTCCCCAGGTGACAAGCATAACACCCATAACATGATGCCGCCTCCGTTTTTATATTTAAGGGGGTGTAGACTTTCTATAGACGCAATACCTACCGGCTCTAAAAAGTAAACAACAATAAAAAGTTGGGTAAACAATACAATAATAACAATAAGAAGTTGGGTAAACAAAACTTTCCTGTGGATATTTTGTAAAAACTTTCGAGCAGCTGAAGGACAACCGCAAAGACAACCTGTAGAGTACGTTTTAAATAGATTTTTATTCATCATTCTCTTTGCTTGTAAGGAACATTTTACATGATTTTTTAAGGCATTAGTGTCAGGCTGTATATACCAATGAATTGTGTATTACAGCCTGATTTAATCAGACTACTAGTAGCCAACTGTTACCCCATGGACTAGCTAGACTTGTGACGGTAGCCCAAGATTAGCCCAAGAATGTACTGTTAAAGAAACATACAGTGCCTTCGAGAAAGTATTCAGCCCCCTTGACTTTTTCCACATTTTGTTACATTACAGCCTTTTTCTAAAATGGATTCAATGATTTTGGGGCGGCAGGTAGCCTAGTGGTTAGAGCGTAGGGGCGGCAGGTAGCCTAGTGGTTAGAGCGTAGGGGCGGCAGGTAGCCTAGTGGTTAGAGTGTAGGGGCGGCAGGTAGCCTAGTGGTTAGAGTGTAGGGGCGGCAGGTAGCCTAGTGGTTAGAGCGTTGGGCCAGTAACCGAAAGGTTGCTAGATTGAAAGGTAAAAATCTGTCGTTCTGCCCTGAACAAGGCAGTTAACCCACTGTTCCCCGGTAGGCCGTCATTGTAAATAAGAATTTGTTCTTAACTGACTTGCCTAGTTAAATAAAGGTTAAATATAGTTTCAAATTCTTTGTATTGAATTATACATTTGTGAAAGAAATATTCTCTTAGGTCTGAGTATTTCTGTCTCTCTCCCTCTCTCTCCAGGCTGTGTGTGTAGAGGATGGGATAGGGGTGGTGTCGGGGTCGATCGGGATGTCTAGTAACCGGACCTAGCGGAGGGAGTCCTCTAACCGGTCTCTCTCCCTCTCCCTCCCTCCCTCTCTCTCCAGGCTGTGTGTGTAGAGGATGGGATAGGGGTGGTGTCGGGGTCGATCGGGATGTCTAGTAACCGGACCTAGCGGAGGGAGTCCTCTAACCGGTCTCTCTCCCTCTCCCTCCCTCCCTCTCTCTCCAGGCTGTGTGTGTAGAGGATGGGATAGGGGTGGTGTCGGGGTGGATCGGGATGTCTAGTAACCGGACCTAGCGGAGGGAGTCCTCTAACCGGTCTCTCTCCCTCTCCCTCCCTCCCTCTCTCTCCAGGCTGTGTCTCTAACCGGTCTCTCTCCCTCTCCCTCCCTCCCTCTCTCTCCAGGCTGTGTCTCTAACCGGTCTCTCTCCCTCCCTCCCTCCCTCTCTCTCCAGGCTGTGTCTCTAACCGGTCTCTCTCCCTCTCCCTCCCTCCCTCTCTCTCCAGGCTGTGTCTCTAACCGGTCCCTCTCCCTCCCTCCCTCTCTCTCCAGGCTGTGTCTCTAACCGGTCTCTCTCCCTCTCCCTCCCTCCCTCTCTCTCCAGGCTGTGTCTCTAACCGGTCTCTCTCCCTCTCCCTCCCTCTCTCTCTCTCCAGGCTGTGTGTGTAGAGGATGGGATAGGGGTGGTGTCGGGGTCGATCGGGATGTCTAGTAACCGGACCTAGCGGAGGGAGTCCTCTAACCGGTCTCTCTCTCTCCCTCTCCCTCCCTCCCTCTCTCTCCAGGCTGTGTGTGTAGAGGATGGGATAGGGGTGGTGTCGGGGTCGATCGGGATGTCTAGTAACCGGACCTAGCGGAGGGAGTCCTCTAACCGGTCTCTCTCCCTCTCCCTCCCTCCCTCTCTCTCCAGGCTGTGTCTCTAACCGGTCTCTCTCCCTCTCCCTCCCTCCCTCTCTCTCCAGGCTGTGTCTCTAACCGGTCCCTCTCCCTCCCTCCCTCTCTCTCCAGGCTGTGTCTCTAACCGGTCTCTCTCCCTCTCCCTCCCTCCCTCTCTCTCCAGGCTGTGTCTCTAACCGGTCCCTCTCCCTCTCCCTCCCTCCCTCTCTCTCCAGGCTGTGTCTCTAACCGGTCTCTCTCCCTCTCCCTCCCTCCCTCTCTCTCCAGGCTGTGTCTCTAACCGGTCTCTCTCCCTCTCCCTCCCTCCCTCTCTCTCCAGGCTGTGTGTGTAGAGGATGGGATAGGGGTGGTGTCGGGGTGGATCGGGATGTCTAGTAACCGGACCTAGTGGAGGGAGTCCTCTAACCGGTCTCTCTCCCTCTCCCTCCCTCCCTCTCTCTCCAGGCTGTGTCTCTAACCGGTCCCTCTCCCTCCCTCCCTCTCTCTCCAGGCTGTGTCTCTAACCGGTCTCTCTCCCTCTCCCTCCCTCCCTCTCTCTCCAGGCTGTGTCTCTAACCGGTCTCTCTCCCTCTCCCTCCCTCCCTCTCTCTCCAGGCTGTGTGTGTAGAGGATGGGATAGGGGTGGTGTCGGGGTGGATCGGGATGTCTAGTAACCGGACCTAGCGGAGGGAGTCCTCTAACCGGTCTCTCTCTCTCCCTCTCCCTCCCTCCCTCTCTCTCCAGGCTGTGTGTGTAGAGGATGGGATAGGGGTGGTGTCGGGGTCGATCGGGATGTCTAGTAACCGGACCTAGCGGAGGGAGTCCTCTAACCGGTCTCTCTCCCTCTCCCTCCCTCCCTCTCTCTCCAGGCTGTGTCTCTAACCGGTCTCTCTCCCTCTCCCTCCCTCTCTCTCTCTCCAGGCTGTGTGTGTAGAGGATGGGATAGGGATGGTGTCGGGGTGGATCGGGATGTCTAGTAACCGGACCTAGCGGAGGGAGTCCTCTAACCGGTCTCTCTCTCTCTCTCTCTCTCTCCCTCCCTCCCTCTCTCTCCAGGCTGTGTGTGTAGAGGATGGGATAGGGGTGGTGTCGGGGTCGATCGGGATGTCTAGTAACCGGACCTAGCGGAGGGAGTCCTCTAACCGGTCTCTCTCCCTCTCCCTCCCTCCCTCTCTCTCCAGGCTGTGTCTCTAACCGGTCTCTCTCCCTCTCCCTCCCTCTCTCTCTCTCCAGGCTGTGTGTGTAGAGGATGGGATAGGGGTGGTGTCGGGGTGGATCGGGATGTCTAGTAACCGGACCTAGCGGAGGGAGTCCTCTAACCGGTCTCTCTCTCTCCCTCTCCCTCCCTCTCTCTCTCTCCAGGCTGTGTGTGTAGAGGATGGGATAGGGGGGGTGTCGGGGTCGATCGGGATGTCAGACTTCTCCGATGAGATCTTGTTAAGTATCCTGGTCTATGTCTCCACCTCTGACCTTGTGAATAACGTTTCCCGGACCTGCCGCAAGCTACACACGCTCTGCTATGACAAGACACTGCTGACCACGGTCACACTGTCTGAAGAATACACGGTAACACACACACACTACATCAGAGGACAAGCTACACACGCTCTGCTATGACAAGACACTGCTGACCACGGTCACACTGTCTGAAGAATACACGGTAACACACACACACACACTACATCAGAGGACAAGCTACACACGCTCTGCTATGACAAGACACTGCTGACCACGGTCACACTGTCTGAAGAATACACGGTAACACACACACACACACACTACATCAGAGGACAAGCTACACACGCTCTGCTACGACAAGACACTGCTGACCACGGTCACACTGTCTGAAGAATACACGGTAACACACACACACACACACTACATCAGAGGACAAGCTACACACGCTCTGCTATGACAAGACACTGCTGACCACGGTCACACTGTCTGAAGAATACACGGTAACACACACACACACACACTACATCAGAGGACAAGCTACACACGCTCTGCTATGACAAGACACTGCTGACCACGGTCACACTGTCTGAAGAATACACGGTAACACACACACACACACACTACATCAGAGGACAAGCTACACACGCTCTGCTATGACAAGACACTGCTGACCACGGTCACACTGTCTGAAGAATACACGGTAACACACACACACACACACTACATCAGAGGACAAGCTACACACGCTCTGCTACGACAAGACACTGCTGACCACGGTCACACTGTCTGAAGAATACACGGTAACACACACACACACACACTACATCAGAGGACAAGCTACACACGCTCTGCTACGACAAGACACTGCTGACCACGGTCACACTGTCTGAAGAATACACGGTAACACACACACACACACACTACATCAGAGGACAAGCTACACACGCTCTGCTATGACAAGACACTGCTGACCACGGTCACACTGTCTGAAGAATACACGGTAACACACACACACTACATCAGAGGACAAGCTACACACGCTCTGCTATGACAAGACACTGCTGACCACGGTCACACTGTCTGAAGAATACACGGTAACACACACACACTACATCAGAGGACAAGCTACACACGCTCTGCTACGACAAGACACTGCTGACCACGGTCACACTGTCTGAAGAATACACGGTAACACACACACACACACACTACATCAGAGGACAAGCTACACACGCTCTGCTACGACAAGACACTGCTGACCACGGTCACACTGTCTGAAGAATACACGGTAACACACACGCTCATACGCACACGCACACACACACACGCTCACACACACACACACGCTCATACACGCACACGCTCACACACACACACACGCTCACACACGCACACGCTCACACACGCTCATACACACACACATACACACACACACACATACACGCACACGCTCACGCACACACACACACACACACACACACTGTAACAAATTCTCTGACCCCTCCCTCTTTAGGCAGATGACGGCGCTATTCGCCAGGTGCTGAAGCATCTATCCAATCACGTGCAGTCCCTCAGCCTCAGCGGCTGCTATTGGCTGTCGGGTTCTACCATCGACCGTGTGATTCGCTGTCGCTCCCTGGTGCGTCTGGACCTATCAGGTTGTCGGGTGACCTCCCTGCGTCTGTCCCGTCTCCTCTCCTCCCTCCCCCTCCTCCGATCTCTCTCTTTTGACGTGGCGCCCGGCTTCGATTCCGCCCAGCTGAGTGGCGAGGCCCGTGATTCGCTGTCTCGGCTGTCGGAGCTGAGACAGACGGTGTTGACGCCCAGTTACGGCGTTGTCCCCTGCTGCTCCGGCCTCTTCAGTCTACAGCTGCAGCTGGACATACCTGACGTCACCAGGTGAGACGCACCTGACACGGTTCAACTAGAACTTCTTTGGTTTGACCTCGTGTGTGTGTGTGTGTGTATGTGTGTGTGTGTGTAGGGAGGGTACCGGTATGTCTTGCCAGTTGATGATGGGTCAGAGCAGTGTCCCTCACTACCAACAGTTGGAGGAGTTTACTGCCCGCCTGGCGCCTGGAGAGGTAAGGTCAGGGTGTTTAGGTGAACCAGACTCTACTCCTCCTCTACCTCGCTGTGTTCAGGTGTGTGTGTGTGTGTGCGTTTAGGTGAACCAGACTCTACTCCTACCTCGCTGTGTTTAGGTGAACCAGACTCTACTCCTCCTCTACCTCGCTGTGTTCAGGTGTGTGTGTTTGTAATGTGTGTGTGTGTGTGTGTTTAGGTGAACCAGACTCTACTCCTCCTCTACCTCGCTGTGTTCAGGTGTGTGTGTGTTTGTAATGTGTGTGTGTGTGTGTGTGTGTGTTTAGGTGAACCAGACTCTACTCCTCCTCTACCTCGCTGTGTTCAGGTGTGTGTGTTTGTAATGTGTGTGTGTGTGTGTTTAGGTGAACCAGACTCTACTCCTCCTCTACCTCGCTGTGTTCAGGTGTGTGTGTGTGTGTGTGTGTGTGTGTGTGTTTAGGTGAACCAGACTCTACTCCTCCTCTACCTCGCTGTGTTCAGGTGTGTGTGTGTTTATGTGTGTGTGGTGAACCAGACTCTACTCCTCCTCTACCTCGCTGTGTTCAGGTGTGTGTGTGTTTGTAATGTGTGTGTGTGTTTAGGTGAACCAGACTCTACTCCTCCTCTACCTCGCTGTGTGTTTAGGTGAACCAGACTCTACTCCTCCTCTACCTCGCTGTGTTCAGGTGTGTGTGTTTGTAATGTGTGTGTGTTTAGGTGAACCAGACTCTACTCCTCCTCTACCTCGCTGTGTTCAGGTGTGTATGTGTTTGTAATGTGTGTGTGTGTGTGTTTAGGTGAACCAGACTCTACTCCTCCTCTACCTCGCTGTGTTCAGCGTTCGTGTTCCGGAGCGTCTCCGCTCCTTCCTGGTTTCAGTTCCTGGTCCAAACCCCGCCCACTGGCCTTCTGCGTCCTCATTGGCCCATAGCCTCGTTCAGCATGGCGACCTGGAAGCCCTGCAGTTGCCACGCTCCTGGTTGGACGCCACGTCGCTAGGACGGGTCCTTCTTAGCAACGCTCCCAAGCACCTGAACTTCTCCCGTTGCCCCACGTTACGACAAACTGTCATCCAATCACTGACTGGCACCGGAGTGAGAGACTCGACGCGATTGGTCAGCTTGAATCTTAGTGGTATAGGCCACACCTCCAATTATCCAGAGTGCAGTAGAGCGCGGGGAGAGGAGGAGCTTGTTGCCGAGGCGATGAGCCGGCTGGTTATTGGCTGTCCCAATCTGTCACACCTCAACCTGTTACACACGCACTATCACCACGACAACACACACACTCCTGGCCTGGAGGCCAACACACACCTGTGTACCAGCCTGGCCAAACTCACACACCTCAGGTCGCTGGCGCTGCCCGCCTGCGCCCTGTCGGACGGTTCACACACACCGTCCCTTTCCCCGTCCCCGTCCTCGCTGCTGCTGGGGCTGAGGAAGCCGTCCCGCGTTGGGCTCCAGACCTACAGGCCAGGCTCCGAGGACTCTCTCCCCAGGGAGGGCACCTCTGGGCTGGGTACCCTGCTGGCCGGCTGCCCCTGTCTGGAAGTTCTGGAGTTAACAGGACCGGGCTTCATCTCCGCCCTGCCGCGTCTGGAGCCCTGCGCCAGGGTGTGTGTGGATCAGAGGACGTGTGTGAACGCCCGCGGGGTCGGGGACACGCACGTCGCCGCTCTGCGGGGTTTCCGGGGGCTGCGGAGGCTGACGCTGGCGGGGCTGCCGGGGGTCCTGAAGGGGACCGGGCTGGTACAGGTGGCTGAACACTGCAGGGACCTACGGGCATTATCTCTGGCCAACCTGGGGTCCTTAAAGACCTGGAACTACAGCGCCGCCCTGCTGGACACACTGAGGAACTGCACCCAGCTCACCCAGCTACGGTGAGACTACACACTACCATACACACACACCATACACACACCATATACACACTGAGGAACTGCACACAAGTATTACTATATTATAATACTATATTACTACAATATTATAATATACATGATATATATATATATATATATACATCAACAGGCCTTTATGTTCTTTATTAGCCACAAACTGTTCTATACATTATTATATTATTTACTATTATATATACACATTATAATCATTATATACACATTATAATCATTATATACACATTATAATCATTATATACACATTGTATACACGTTATACACACATTAGATACATTATACACAATTTATACATTATACACATGATATACATTATACACATATACACATTATATACACATTAGATACATTATACACATTATTTATACGTTATACACATTATATATACATTATACACATTATATACACGTTATACACATTATATATACATTATACACATTATATATACGTTATACACATTATATATGTTATACACATGATATACATTATACACATTATATATACACGTTATACACATTATATACACACTAGATACATTATACACAATTTATACATTATACACATATACACATTAGATACATTATACACATTAGATACATTATACACATTAGATACATTATACACATTAAATATACATTATACACATTAAAGATACATTATACACACATTATACACATTAAATATACATTATACACATTAAATATACATTATACACATTAAATATACATTATACACATTATATATACATTATACACATTATATATATATATATAAACGGGCCTTTCTGTTCTTTACTGCTGTTCTTTATTAGCCACAAACTGTTATAAACATTATACACATTAAATACATTATATATACTATTATACACATTATATACATTATATATATATTATACATGATGTGTATATATATATATATAAACGGGCCTTTCTGTTCTTTACTGCTGTTCTTTATTAGCCACAAACTGTTATAAACATTATACACATTAAATACATTATATATACTATTATACACATTATACACATTATATATACACATTATATACATTATATATACTATTATACACATTATATATACACATTATATACACACACATTATATATACACATTATATACGTAATATATACACATTATATATATATATAAACGGGCCTTTCTGTTCTTTACTGCTGTTCTTTATTAGCCACAAACTGTTATAAACATTATACACATTAAATACATTATATATACTATTATACACATTATATATGCACATTATATATATTATATAGCTTGAAGGAACTTTTAAAGTTCTTGAAATATTCCGTATTGACTGACCTTCGTGTCTTAAAGTAATGATGGACTGTCGTTTCTCTTTGCTGAATTTAACCTGTTCTTGCCATAATATGGACTCTGTCTTTTACCAAATATGGCTCTCTTCTGTATACCACCCCTACCTTGTCACAACACAACTGATTGGCTCAAACGCATTAAGAAGGAAAGAAATTCCACATTTTAACTTTTAATAAGGCAAACCTGTTAACTGAAATGCATTCCAGGTGACTACCTCATGAAGCTGGTTGAGAGAATGCCAAGAGTGTGCAAAGCTGTCATCAAGGCAAAGGGTGGCAATTTGAAGATTCTCAAATCTAAAATATATTTTGATTTGTTTAACACTTTTTTTGGTTACTACATGATTCCATATGTGTTATTTCATAGTTTTGATGTCTTCACTATTATTCTACTAAGTAGAAAATAGTAAAAATAAAGAAAAACCCTTGAATGAGGAGGTGTGTCCGAACTTTTGACTGGTACTGTATATAATGTGTGTGTGGGTAGGTTGGAGCAGCCCTACCTGGTGTGTAACGGTGCATTCTGGGAGGCGTTGTCATGCTGCTCTCGTCTCCGCCGCCTCTGTCTCATCTCGCGGAACGGAACCTTCCACCCCGCTGCCGTGGTTACCTTCATGGAGTGTTGCCGTGACGTCATGGTGTGTCACATGTTCTTGGGCGGAACTCTGGTGGCGTGTCGCGCGCTACAGAAAACACTGCTAGATCGGTGAGTCTGTCTCTCCGTCTGACCGGTGAGTCTGTCTCTCCGTCTGACCGGTGAGTCTGTCTCTCTGTCTGATCGGTGAGTCTGTCTCTCTGTCTGACCGGTGAGTCTGTCTCTCTGTCTGACCGGTGAGTCTGTCTCTCTGTCTGACCGGTGAGTCTGTCTCTCTGTCTGACCGGTGAGTCTGTCTCTCTGTCTGACCGGTGAGTCTGTCTCTCTGTCTGACCGGTGAGTCTGTCTCTCTGTCTGACCGGTGAGTCTGTCTCTCTCTGTCTGACCGGTGAGTCTGTCTCTCTCTGTCTGACCGGTGAGTCTGTCTCTCTCTGTCTGACCGGTGAGTCTGTCTCTCTCTGTCTGATCGGTGAGTCTGTCTCTCTGTCTGACCGGTGAGTCTGTCTCTCTCTGTCTGACCGGTGAGTCTGTCTCTCTCTGTCTGACCGGTGAGTCTGTCTCTCTCTGTCTGACCGGTGAGTCTGTCTCTCTGTCTGACCGGTGAGTCTGTCTCTCTGTCTGACCGGTGAGTCTGTCTCTCTGTCTGACCGGTAGTTCTATATAATGATTATATAATGATAGTTCTATATGAGGATAGTTTTATATAATGATAGTTCTATATGAGGATAGTTCTATATAATGATTATATAATGATAGTTCTATATAATGATTATATAATGATAGTTCTATATAATGATTATATAATGATAGTTCTATATAATGATAGTTCTATATAATGATAGTTCTATGTAATGATTATATAATGATAGTTCTATATAATGATTATATAATGATAGTTCTATATAATGATAGTTCTATTTAATGATTATATAATGATAGTTCTATATAATGATAGTTCTATATAATGATAGTTCTATATAATGGTAGTTCTATATAATGGTAGTTCTATATGAGGATAGTTCTATATAATGATAATATGATGATAGTTCTATATAATGATAGTTCTATATAATGATAGTTCTATATAATGATTATGTAATGATAGTTCTATATAATGATAGTTCTATATGAGGATATTTCTATATAATGATTATTTAATGATTATATAATGATAGTTCTATATGAGGATAGTTCTATGTAATGATAGTTCTATATAATCATAGTTCTATATAAGGATCGTTCTATATAATGATAGTTCTATGTAATGATTATATAATGATAGTTCTATATAATGAGTATATAATGATAGTTCTATATAATGATAGTTCTATATAATGATTATATAATGATAGTTCTATATAATGATAGTTCTATATAATGATTATATAATGATAGTTCTATATAATGATAGTTCTATATAATGATAGTTCTATATAATTATAGTTCTATATAATGATTATATAATGATAGTTCTATATAGTGATTATATAATGATATTTCTATATAATGATAGTTCTATATGAGGATAGTTCTATGTAATGATAGTTCTATGTAATGATAGTTCTATGTAATGATAGTTCTATATAATGATAGTTCTATATAAGGATCGTTCTATATGAGGATAGTTCTATATAATGATAGTTCTATGTAATGATTATATAATGATAGTTCTATATAATGATTATATAATGATAGTTCTATATAATGATAGTTCTATATAATGATAGTTCTATATAATGATTATATAATGATAGTTCTATATAATGACTATATAATGATAGTTCTATATAATGATAGTTCTATATAATGATTATATAATGATAGTTCTATATAATTATAGTTCTATATAATGATTATATAATGATAGTTCTATATAGTGATTATATAATGATAGTTCTATATAATGATTATATAATGATAGTTCTATATAATGATAGTTCTATATAATGATAGTTCTATGTAATGATAGTTCTATATGAGGATAGTTCTATATAATGATAGTTCTATATAATGATTATATAATGATAGTTCTATGTAATGATAGTTCTATATGAGGATAGTTCTATATAATGATAGCTCTATATGATGATACTAATATATAATGATAGTTCTATATGAGGATAGTTCTATATAATGACAGTTCTATGTCATGATAGTTCTATATAATGATAGTTCTATATAATGATTATATAATGATAGTTCTATATAATGATAGTTCTATATAATGATAGTTCTATATAATAATGATAGTTCTATATAATGATAGCTCTATATAATGATTATATAATGATAGTTCTATATAATGATAGTTCTATTTAATGATTATATAATGATAGTTCTATATAATGATAGTTCTATATAATGATAGTTCTATATAATGATTATGTAATGATAGTTCTATATAATGGTAGTTCTATATAATGGTAGTTCTATATGAGGATAGTTCTATATAATGATAATATGATGATAGTTCTATATAATGATAGTTCTATATAATGATAGTTCTATATAATGATTATGTAATGATAGTTCTATATAATGATAGTTCTATATGAGGATATTTCTATATAATGATTATTTAATGATTATATAATGATAGTTCTATATGAGGATAGTTCTATGTAATGATAGTTCTATATAATGATAGTTCTATATAATGATAGTTCTATATAATGATAGTTCTATATAAGGATCGTTCTATATAATGATAGTTCTATGTAATGATTATATAATGATAGTTCTATATAATGATAGTTCTATATAATGATTATATAATGATAGTTCTATATAATGATAGTTCTATATAATGATAGTTCTATATAATTATAGTTCTATATAATGATTATATAATGATAGTTCTATATAGTGATTATATAATGATATTTCTATATAATGATAGTTCTATATGAGGATAGTTCTATGTAATGATAGTTCTATGTAATGATAGTTCTATGTAATGATAGTTCTATATAATGATAGTTCTATATAAGGATCGTTCTATATGAGGATAGTTCTATATAATGATAGTTCTATGTAATGATTATATAATGATAGTTCTATATAATGATTATATAATGATAGTTCTATATAATGATAGTTCTATATAATGATTATATAATGATAGTTCTATATAATGACTATATAATGATAGTTCTATATAATGATAGTTCTATATAATGATTATATAATGATAGTTCTATATAATGATAGTTCTATATAATTATAGTTCTATATAATGATTATATAATGATAGTTCTATATAGTGATTATATAATGATAGTTCTATATAATGATTATATAATGATAGTTCTATATAATGATAGTTCTATATAATGATAGTTCTATGTAATGATAGTTCTATATGAGGATAGTTCTATATAATGATAGTTCTATATAATGATTATATAATGATAGTTCTATGTAATGATAGTTCTATATGAGGATAGTTCTATATAATGATAGCTCTATATGATGATACTAATATATAATGATAGTTCTATATGAGGATAGTTCTATATAATGACAGTTCTATGTCATGATAGTTCTATATAATGATAGTTCTATATAATGATTATATAATGATAGTTCTATATAATGATAGTTCTATATAATGATAGTTCTATACAATGATAGTTCTATACAATGATAGTTCTATATAATGATTATATAATGATAGTTATATATGAGGATAGTTCTATATAATGATAGCTCTATATGAGGATACTAATATATAATGATAGTTCTATATAATGATAGTTCTATATGAGGATAGTTTTATATAATGATAGTTCTATATGAGGATAGTTCTATGTAATGATAGTTCTATGTAATGATTATGTAATGATAGTTCTATATAATGATAGTTCTATATGAGGATAGTTGTATATGAGGATAGTAATATATAATGATAGTTCTATGTAATGATAGTTCTATGTAATGATTATGTAATGATAGTTTTATGTAATGATAGTTTTATGTAATGATAGTTCTATGTAATGATAGTTCTATATGAGGATAGTAATATAATGATAGTTCTATATAATGATAGTTCTATATAATGATAGTTCTATATAATGATAGTTCTATATCAGGATAGTTCTATATAATGATAGTTCTATATGAGGATAGTTCTATATAAGGATAGTTCTATGTAATGATTATATAATGATAGTTCTATATAATGATAGTTCTATATAATGATAGTTCTATGTAATGGTGATTCTATATAATGATAGTTCTATATTAGGATAGTTCTATATAATGATAGTTTTATGTAATGTTAGTTCTATATGAGGATAGTTCTATATGAGGATAGTTCTATATGAGGATAGTTCTATATGAGGATAGTTCTATATAATGATAGTTCTATGTAATGATAGTTCTATGTAATGATAGTTCTATGTAATGATAGTTCTATGTAATGATAGTTCTATGTAATGATAGTTCTATGTAATGATAGTTCTATGTAATGATAGTTCTATGTAATGATAGTTCTATGTAATGATTGTTCTATATAATGATTGTTCTATATAATGATTGTTCTATATAATGATAGTTCTATGTAATGACAGTTCTATGTAATGACAGTTCTATGTAATGATAGTTCTATGTAATGATAGTTCTATATGAGGATAGTTCTATATGAGGATTGTTCTATATAATGATTGTTCCATATAATGATTATATAATGATAGTTCTATATAATGTTATTTCTATATAATGATTATATAATGATAGTTCTATATAATGTTATTTCTATGTAATGATAGTTATATATAATTATAGTTCTATATAATGATTATATAATGATAGTTCTATATAATGATTATATAATGGTAGTTCTATATAATGATAGTTCTATGTAATGAAGCCCTGTCCTAATGGTCCCTCTCCTATAGTAGTCCTAATGGTTCCTCTCCTATAGTAGTCCTAATGGTCCCTCTCCTATAGTAGTCCTAATGGTCCCTCTCCTATAGTAGTCCTAATGGTAGTCCCTCTCCTATAGTAGTCCTAATGGTCCCTCTCCTATAGTAGTCCTAATGGTCCCTCTCCTATAGTAGTCCTAATGGTAGTCCCTCCCCTATAGTAGTCCTAATGGTCCCTCTCCTATAGTAGTCCTAATGGTCCCTCTCCTATAGTAGTCCTAATGGTTCCTCTCCTATAGTAGTCCTAATGGTCCCTCTCCTATAGTAGTCCTAATGGTCCCTCTCCTATAGTAGTCCTAATGGTCCCTCTCCTATAGTAGTCCTAATGGTCCCTCTCCTATAGTAGTCCTAATGGTCCCTCTCCTATAGTAGTCCTAATGGTCCCTCTCCTATAGTAGTCCTAATGGTCCCTCTCCTATAGTAGTCCTAATGGTAGTCCCTCTCCTATAGTATTCCTAATGGTCCCTCTCCTATAGTAGTCCTAATGGTCCCTCTCCTATAGTAGTCCTAATGGTAGTCCCTCTCCTATAGTAGTCCTAATGGTGGTCCCTCTCCTATAGTAGTCCTAATGGTGGTCCCTCTCCTATAGTAGTCCTAATGGTCCCTCTCCTATAGTAGTCCTAATGGTACTCCCTCTCCTATAGTAGTCCTAATGGTGGTCCCTCTCCTATAGTAGTCCTAATGGTAGTCCCTCTCCTATAGTAGTCCTAATGGTAGTCCCTCTCCTATAGTAGTCCTAATGGTAGTCCCTCTCCTATAGTAGTCCTAATGGTAGTCCCTCTCCTATAGTAGTCCTAATGGTAGTCCCTCTCCTATAGTAGTCCTAATGGTAGTCCCTCTCCTATAGTAGTCCTAATGGTAGTCCCTCTCCTATAGTAGTCCTAATGGTAGTCCCTCTCCTATAGTAGTCCTAATGGTAGTCCCTCTCCTATAGTAGTCCTAATGGTAGTCCCTCTCCTCTAGTAGTCCTAATGGTCCCTCTCCTATAGTAGTCCTAATGGTTCCTCTCCTTTAGTAGTCCTAATGGTAGTCCCTCTCCTATAGTAGTCCTAATGGTAGTCCCTCTCCTATAGTAGTCCTAATGGTAGTCCCTCTCCTATAGTAGTCCTAATGGTAGTCCCTCTCCTATAGTAGTCCTAATGGTCCCTCTCCTATAGTAGTCCTAATGGTCCCTCTCCTATAGTAGTCCTAATGGTAGTCCCTCTCCTCTAGTAGTCCTAATGGTAGTCCCTCTCCTCTAGTAGTCCTAATGGTCCCTCTCCTATAGTAGTCCTAATGGTAGTCCCTCTCCTATAGTAGTCCTAATGGTAGTCCCTCTCCTATAGTAGTCCTAATGGTAGTCCCTCTCCTATAGTAGTCCTAATGGTACTCCCTCTCCTATAGTAGTCCTAATGGTACTCCCTCTCCTATAGTAATCCTAATGGTACTCCCTCTCCTATAGTAGTCCTAATGGTGGTCCCTCTCCTATAGTAGTCCTAATGGTGGTCCCTCTCCTATAGTAGTCCTAATGGTAGTCCCTCTCCTATAGTAGTCCTAATGGTAGTCCCTCTCCTATAGTAGTCCTAATGGTAGTCCCTCTCCTATAGTAGTCCTAATGGTAGTCCCTCTCCTATAGTAGTCCTAATGGTAGTCCCTCTCCTATAGTAGTCCTAATGGTCCCTCTCCTCTAGTAATGGTAGTCCCTCTCCTAATGGTTCCTCTCCTTCCTCTAGTAATGATAGTAGTGGTAGTAGTGGTAGTCCCTGTCCTAATGGTAGTAGTAGTAATGATGGTTCCTCTCCTTCCTCTAGTAATGATAGTAGTGGTAGTAATGGTAGTCCCTCTCCTAATGGTTCCTCTCCTTCCTCTAGTTTCTCTGTGGAGCGTCCGGCCCTCTCCTATAGTAGTCCTAATGGTAGTAGTAGTAATGATGGTCCCTCTCCTATAGTAGTCCTAATGGTAGTAGTAGTAATGATGGTCCCTCTCCTATAGTAGTCCTAATGGTAGTAGTAGTAATGATGGTCCCTCTCCTATAGTAGTCCTAATGGTAGTAGTAGTAATGATGGTCCCTCTCCTATAGTAGTCCTAATGGTAGTAGTAGTAATGATGGTCCCTCTCCTATAGTAGTCCTAATGGTAGTAGTAGTAATGATGGTCCCTCTCCTATAGTAGTCCTAATGGTAGTAGTAGTAATGATGGTCCCTCTCCTATAGTAGTCCTAATGGTAGTAGTAGTAATGGTGGTCCCTCTCCTATAGTAGTCCTAATGGTAGTAGTAGTAATGATGGTCCCTCTCCTATAGTAGTCCTAATGGTAGTAGTAGTAATGATGGTCCCTCTCCTATAGTAGTCCTAATGGTAGTAGTAGTAATGATGGTCCCTCTCCTATAGTAGTCCTAATGGTAGTAGTAGTAGTAATGATGGTCCCTCTCCTATAGTAGTCCTAATGGTAGTAGTAGTAGTAATGATGGTCCCTCTCCTATAGTAGTCCTAATGGTAGTAGTAGTAATGATGGTCCCTCTCCTATAGTAGTCCTAATGGTGGTAGTAGTAGTAATGATGGTCCCTCTCCTATAGTAGTCCTAATGGTAGTAGTAGTAATGATGGTCCCTCTCCTATAGTAGTCCTAATGGTAGTAGTAGTAATGATGGTCCCTCTCCTATAGTAGTCCTAATGGTAGTAGTAGTAATGATGGTCCCTCTCCTATAGTAGTCCTAATGGTAGTAGTAGTAATGATGGTCCCTCTCCTATAGTAGTCCTAATGGTAGTAGTAGTAATGATGGTCCCTCTCCTATAGTAGTCCTAGTGGTAGTAGTAGTAATGATGGTCCCTCTCCTATAGTAGTCCTAGTGGTAGTAGTAGTAATGATGGTCCCTCTCCTATAGTAGTCCTAATGGTAGTAGTAGTAATGATGGTCCCTCTCCTATAGTAGTCCTAATGGTAGTAGTAGTAATGGTGGTCCCTCTCCTATAGTAGTCCTAATGGTAGTAGTAGTAATGGTGGTCCCTCTCCTATAGTAGTCCTAGTGGTAGTAGTAGTAATGATGGTCCCTCTCCTATAGTAGTCCTAATGGTAGTAGTAGTAATGATGGTCCCTCTCCTATAGTAGTCCTAATGGTAGTAGTAGTAATGATGGTCCCTCTCCTATAGTAGTCCTAATGGTAGTAGTAGTAATGATGGTCCCTCTCCTATAGTAGTCCTAGTGGTAGTAGTAGTAATGATGGTCCCTCTCCTATAGTAGTCCTAATGGTGGTAGTAGTAGTAATGATGGTCCCTCTCCTATAGTAGTCCTAGTGGTAGTAGTAGTAATGATGGTTCCTCTCCTATAGTAGTCCTAGTGGTAGTAGTAGTAATGATGGTTCCTCTCCTATAGTAGTCCTAATGGTAGTAGTAGTAATGATGGTCCCTCTCCTATAGTAATCCTAATGGTAGTAGTAGTAATGGTGGTCCCTCTCCTATAGTAGTCCTAATGGTAGTAGTAGTAATGATGGTCCCTCTCCTATAGTAGTCCTAATGGTAGTAGTAGTAATGATGGTCCCTCTCCTATAGTAGTCCTAATGGTAGTAGTAGTAATGATGGTCCCTCTCCTATAGTAGTCCTAATGGTAGTAGTAGTAATGATGGTCCCTCTCCTATAGTAGTCCTAATGGTAGTAATAGTAATGATGGTCCCTCTCCTATAGTAGTCCTAGTGGTAGTAGTAGTAATGGTGGTCCCTCTCCTATAGTAGTCCTAATGGTAGTAGTAGTAATGATGGTCCCTCTCCTATAGTAGTCCTAGTGGTAGTAGTAGTAATGGTGGTCCCTCTCCTATAGTAGTCCTAATGGTAGTAGTAGTAATGATGGTCCCTCTCCTATAGTAGCCCTAGTGGTAGTAGTAGTAATGATGGTCCCTCTCCTATAGTAGTCCTAATGGTAGTAGTAGTAATGATGGTCCCTCTCCTATAGTAGTCCTAATGGTAGTAGTAGTAATGATGGTCCCTCTCCTATAGTAGTCCTAATGGTAGTAGTAGTAATGATGGGCCCTCTCCTATAGTAGTCCTAATGGTAGTAGTAGTAATGATGGTCCCTCTCCTATAGTAGTCCTAATGGTAGTAGTAGTAATGATGGTCCCTCTCCTATAGTAGTCCTAATGGTAGTAGTAGTAATGATGGTCCCTCTCCTATAGTAGTCCTAATGGTAGTAGTAGTAATGATGGTCCCTCTCCTATAGTAGTCCTAGTGGTAGTAGTAGTAATGATGGTTCCTCTCCTTCCTCTAGTTTCTCTGTGGAGCGTCCAGCCCTCAGTGTGGTCATCTACC
Organism: Salvelinus alpinus; assembly: GCF_045679555.1. Classification (NCBI taxonomy): domain Eukaryota; kingdom Metazoa; phylum Chordata; class Actinopteri; order Salmoniformes; family Salmonidae; genus Salvelinus; species Salvelinus alpinus. The sequence goes on along the minus strand of NC_092087.1, from coordinate 117,701,833 downwards.
CTCTGCTCCATGAAGACCTTCCATTGGTCATCAGAGACATGCCCCTCCCACTGCTCGATCAGCTGACCCTCTTCCAGAGCCGCGTTGCCCAGGCCCCGCCCTCCTCACAGTTGGGACACCAGAGAGCAAAGAGGCAACTATCCAATCAGAGCCCCTCGTCACCGTGGTGATGCCAGAGAGGGAAGAAGCATCTAGCCAATCACAGCCCCTCAGACTAGAGGTCTTCACGGGTCCCACCCAGACCCGAAGTGCATAAATTATTTTGTTTAATATAGAGACCTGATCCGAGGACAACTAGACCCGTTCCATATAGACATGGTTGGATCCAGACCCGATCTGAGTGAGGGGAAAAATATCAGAAAAGTCATTTTTTAAAACTACTTTATTAATCGGAGCTGATGAAATGTGAGCGGTTGGAGAGAGAGGTGCCTCTAGCAGGGAGAGGCACCAATCATATCAGATCCTACCCAGATACAACCCAACACAGATACAACCATAATCCTCTGGGTGAGAGAACAGGAGACCCAGAGAGACTGAAACACAGAACCAACTGGTCCTAGGATACAACCATAATCCTCTGGGTGAGAGAACAGGAGACCCAGAGAGACTGAAACACAGAACCAACTGGTTCTAGGATACAACCATAATCCTCTGGGTGAGAGAACAGGAGACCCAGAGAGACTGAAACACAGAACCAACTGGTCCTAGGATACAACCATAATCCTCTGGGTGAGAGAACAGGAGACCCAGAGAGACTGAAACACAGAACCAACTGGTCCTAGGATACAACCATAATCCTCTGGGTGAGAGAACAGGAGACCCAGAGAGACAAACACAGAACCAACTGGTTCTAGGTCTGTTGTCACGTCTCTGTTCCATATCATCTGTATATTCTGTTGTTATGGTTACCGATCTTAGGTTTGTGTGTTCTGTTATGGTTACGGATCACGGTTGTTATGGTTATTGATCTCAGGTTTGTGTGTTTTGTTATGGTTACGGATCGAGGTTGTTATGGTTACTGATCACTTGTTTTAGTTGCCAGAGTGTTTGGCGAATGATTACAACTCCTGGTTAGTTTTCAGGAGCATCTTAAGACTCAGTTCATCGTTAAAACCTTCGTTAGGAGCATCATTAAATCTCCTTAGCTGTTTTCCCAAAACCATCATTATATTAACGTTGTCCTGGAAACGCTTGTTTTTTACCAAATTGACTACAAATGCAAAGTTGCCAATGTCTTTGTGATTGTTCCAAACATGCGAAGGGAAAAGGAAATGAAACTTCAAATGAAAGCGGAGATGTGATCTCATTACATGATGCCTACAGGATCGGCCTGTAAATTCAATCATATTGAAGTACATTTTAGTGTTCAATAAACTCAGTTATATTTAGATAACTTTTGGAGTCTGTCATTTTTGCCTCAATATATGTCATGGTGTAACAACAAATGTTTTCATGATCTGTATAAATAACGTGCATTTTATTGTGTTTATGAATCTGTAGGTTGTGTTTTATTGTGGTGCAGAACAGGACTCATCTGGAACAGAGATCTTGGTCTCAGCATTGACTCCCTGTCTAAATAAAGACTCCTTGGTCTCAGCATTGACTCCCTGTCTAAATAAAGACACCTTGGTCTCGGCATTGACTCCCTGTCTAAATAAAGACACCTTGGTCTCAGCATTGACTCCCTGTCTAAATAAAGACACCTTGGTCTCAGCATTGACATTGACTCCCTGTCTAAATAAAGACACCTTGGTCTCAGCATTGACTCCGTCTCCATAAAGACACCTTGGTCTCAGCATTGACTCCCTGTCTAAATAAAGACACCTTGGTCTCTGCATTGACTCCCTGTCTAAATAAAGACACCTTGGTCTCTGCATTGACTCCCTGTCTAAATAAAGACACCTTGGTCTCGGCATTGACTCCCTGTCTAAATAAAGACACCTTGGTCTCAGCATTGACTCCCTGTCTAAATAAAGACACCTTGGTCTCAGCATTGACTCCCTGTCTAAATAAAGACACCTTGGTCTCAGCATTGACATTGACTCCCTGTCTAAATAAAGACACCTTGGTCTCAGCATTGACTCCCTGTCTAAATAAAGACACCTTGGTCTCAGCATTGACTCCCTGTCTAAATAAAGACACCTTGGTCTCGGCATTGACTCCCTGTCTAAATAAAGACACCTTGGTCTCAGCATTGACTCCCTGTCTAAATAAAGACACCTTGGTCTCAGCATTGACTCCCTGTCTAAATAAAGACACCTTGGTCTCAGCATTGACTCCCCGTCTAAATAAAGACACCTTGGTCTCAGCATTGACTCCCTGTCTAAATAAAGACACCTTGGTCTCAGCATTGACTCACTGTCTAAATAAAGACACCTTGGTCTCAGCATTGACTCCCTGTCTAAATAAAGACACCTTGGTCTCAGCATTGACTCCCTGTCTAAATAAAGACACCTTGGTCTCAGCATTGACTCCCTGTCTAAATAAAGACACCTTGGTCTCTACATTGACTCCCTGTCTAAATAAAGACACCTTGGTCTCAGCATTGACTCCCTGTCTCCATAAAGACACCTTGGTCTCAGCATTGACTCCCTGTCTAAATAAAGACACCTTGGTCTCAGCATTGACTCCCTGTCTAAATAAAGACACCCTGGTCTCAGCATTGACTCCCTGTCTAAATAAAGACACCTTGGTCTCAGCATTGACTCCCTGTCTAAATAAAGACACCTTGGTCTCAGCATTGACTCCCTGTCTAAATAAAGACACCTTGGTCTCAGCATTGACTCCCTGTCTAAATAAAGACACCTTGGTCTCAGCATTGACTCCCTGTCTAAATAAAGACACCTTGGTCTCAGCATTGACTCCCTGTCTAAATAAAGACACCTTGGTCTCAGCATTGACTCACTGTCTAAATAAAGACACCTTGGTCTCAGCATTGACTCCCTGTCTAAATAAAGACACCTTGGTCTCTGCATTGACTCCCTGTCTAAATATAGACACCTTGGTCTCAGCATTGACTCCCTGTCTAAATAAAGACACCTTGGTCTCAGTATTGACTCCATGTCTAAATAAAGACTCCTTGGTCTCAGCATTGACTCCCTGTCTAAATAAAGACACCTTGGTCTCAGCATTGACTCCCTGTCTAAATAAAGACACCTTGGTCTCAGCATTGACTCCCTGTCTAAATAAAGACACCTTAGTCTCAGCATTGACTCCCTGTCTAAATAAAGACACCTTGGTCTCGGCATTGACTCCCTGTCTAAATAAAGACACCTTGGTCTCAGCATTGACTCCCTGTCTAAATAAAGACACCTTGGTCTCAGCATTGACTCCCTGTCTAAATAAAGACACCTTGGTCTCGGCATTGACTCCCTGTCTGAATAAAGACACCTTGGTCTCAGCATTGACTCCCTGTCTAAATAAAGACACCTTGGTCTCAGCATTGACTCCCTGTCTAAATAAAGACACCTTGGTCTCAGCATTGACTCCCTGTCTAAATAAAGACACCTTGGTCTCAGCATTGACTCCCTGTCTAAATAAAGACACCTTGGTCTCAGCATTGACTCCCTGTCTAAATAAAGACACCTTGGTCTCAGCATTGACTCCCTGTCTAAATAAAGACACCTTGGTCTCAGCATTGACTCCCTGTCTAAATAAAGACACCTTGGTCTCAGCATTGACTCACTGTCTAAATAAAGACACCTTGGTCTCAGCATTGACTCCCTGTCTAAATAAAGACACCTTGGTCTCAGCATTGACTCCCTGTCTAAATAAAGACACCTTGGTCTCAGCATTGACTCCCTGTCTAAATAAAGACACCTTGGTCTCTACATTGACTCCCTGTCTAAATAAAGACACCTTGGTCTCAGCATTGACTCCCTGTCTCCATAAAGACACCTTGGTCTCAGCATTGACTCCCTGTCTAAATAAAGACACCTTGGTCTCAGCATTGACTCCCTGTCTAAATAAAGACACCTTGGTCTCAGCATTGACTCCCTGTCTAAATAAAGACACCTTGGTCTCAGCATTGACTCCCTATCTAAATAACGACACCTTGGTCTCAGCATTGACTCCCTGTCTAAATAAAGACACCTTGGTCTCAGCATTGACTCCCTGTCTAAATAAAGACACATTGGTCTCGGCATTGACTCCCTGTCTAAATAAAGACACCCTGGTCTCAGCATTGACTCCCTGTCTAAATAAAGACACCTTGGTCTCAGCATTGACTCCCTGTCTAAATAAAGACACCTTGGTCTCGGCATTGACTCCCTGTCTAAATAAAGACACCTTGGTCTCAGCATTGACTCCCTGTCTAAATAAAAACACCTTGGTCTCAGCATTGACTCCCTGTCTAAATAAAGACACCTTGGTCTCAGCATTGACTCCCTGTCTAAATATAGACACCTTGGTCTCAGCATTGACTCCCTGTCTAAATAAAGACACCTTGGTCTCAGCATTGACTCCCTGTCGAAATAAAGACACTTTGGTCTCAGCATTGACTCCCTGTCTAAATAAAGAGACATTGGTCTCAGCATGGACTCCCTGTCTAAATAAAGACACCTTGGTCTCAGCATTGACTCCCTGTCTAAATAAAGACACCTTGGTCTCAGCATGGACTCCCTGTCTAAATAAAGACACCTTGGTCTCTACATTGACTCCCTGTCTAAATAATGACACCTTGGTCTCAGCATTGACTCCCTGTCTAAATAAAGACACCTTGCTCTCAGCATTGACTCCCTGTCTAAATAAAGACACCTTGGTCTCAGCATTGACTCCCTGTCTAAATAAAGACACCTTGGTCTCAGCATTGACTCCCTGTCTGAATAAAGACACCCTGGTCTCAGCATTGACTCCCTGTCTGAATAAAGACACCTTGGTCTCAGCATTGACTCCCTGTCTAAATAAAGACACCCTGGTCTCAGCATTGACTCCCTGTCTAAATAAAGACTCCTTGGTCTCAGCATTGACTCCCTGTCTAAATATAGACACCTTGGTCTCAGCATTGACTCCCTGTCTAAATAAAGACACCTTGGTCTCGGCATTGACTCCCTGTCTAAATAAAGACACCTTGGTCTCAGCATTGACTCCCTGTCTAAATAAAGACACCTTGGTCTCAGCATTGACTCCCTGTCTAAATAAAGACACCTTGGTCTCAGCATTGACATTGACTTCCTGTCTAAATAAAGACACCTTGGTCTCGGCATTGACTCCCTGTCTAAATAAAGACACATTGGTCTCAGCATTGACTCCCTGTCTAAATAAAGACACCTTGGTCTCAGCATTGACTCCCTGTCTAAATAAAGACACCTTGGTCTCAGCATTGACTCCCTGTCTAAATAAAGACACCTTGGTCTCAGCATTGACTCCCTGTCTAAATAAAGACACCTTGGTCTCAGCATTGACTCCCTGTCTAAATAAAGACACCTTGGTCTCGGCATTGACTCCCTGTCTAAATAAAGACACCCTGGTCTCAGCATTGACTCCCTGTCTAAATAAAGACACCTTGGTCTCAGCATTGACATTGACTCCCTGTCTAAATAAAGACACCTTGGTCTCAGCATTGACTCCCTGTCTAAATAAAGACACCTTGGTCTCGGCAATGACTCCCTGTCTAAATAAAGACACTTTGGTCTCAGCATTGACTCCCTGTCTAAATAAAGACACCTTGGTCTCAGCATTGACTCCCTGTCTAAATAAAGACACATTGGTCTCAGCATTGACTCCCTGTCTAAATAAAGACTCCTTGGTCTCAGCATTGACTCCCTGTCTAAATAAAGACACCTTGGTCTCTACATTGACTCCCTGTCTAAATAAAGACACCTTGGTCTCAGCATTGACTCCCTGTCTCCATAAAGACACCTTGGTCTCAGCATTGACTCCCTGTCTAAATAAAGACACCTTGGTCTCAGCATTGACTCCCTGTCTAAATAAAGACACCTTGGTCTCAGCATTGACTCCCTGTCTAAATAAAGACACCTTGGTCTCGGCATTGACTCCCTGTCTAAATAAAGACACCTTGGTCTCAGCATTGACTCCCTGTCTAAATAAAAACACCTTGGTCTCAGCATTGACTCCCTGTCTAAATAAAGACACCTTGGTCTCAGCATTGACTCCCTGTCTAAATATAGACACCTTGGTCTCAGCATTGACTCCTTGTCTAAATAAAGACACCTTGGTCTCAGCATTGACTCCCTGTTGAAATAAAGACACTTTGGTCTCAGCATTGACTCCCTGTCTAAATAAAGAGACATTGGTCTCAGCATGGACTCCCTGTCTAAATAAAGACACCTTGGTCTCAGCATTGACTCCCTGTCTAAATAAAGACACCTTGGTCTCAGCATGGACTCCCTGTCTAAATAAAGACACCTTGGTCTCTACATTGACTCCCTGTCTAAATAATGACACCTTGGTCTCAGCATTGACTCCCTGTCTAAATAAAGACACCTTGCTCTCAGCATTGACTCCCTGTCTAAATAAAGACACCTTGGTCTCAGCATTGACTCCCTGTCTAAATAAAGACACCTTGGTCTCAGCATTGACTCCCTGTCTGAATAAAGACACCCTGGTCTCAGCATTGACTCCCTGTCTGAATAAAGACACCTTGGTCTCAGCATTGACTCCCTGTCTAAATAAAGACACCCTGGTCTCAGCATTGACTCCCTGTCTAAATAAAGACTCCTTGGTCTCAGCATTGACTCCCTGTCTAAATATAGACACCTTGGTCTCAGCATTGACTCCCTGTCTAAATAAAGACACCTTGGTCTCGGCATTGACTCCCTGTCTAAATAAAGACACCTTGGTCTCAGCATTGACTCCCTGTCTAAATAAAGACACCTTGGTCTCAGCATTGACTCCCTGTCTAAATAAAGACACCTTGGTCTCAGCATTGACATTGACTTCCTGTCTAAATAAAGACACCTTGGTCTCGGCATTGACTCCCTGTCTAAATAAAGACACATTGGTCTCAGCATTGACTCCCTGTCTAAATAAAGACACCTTGGTCTCAGCATTGACTCCCTGTCTAAATAAAGACACCTTGGTCTCAGCATTGACTCCCTGTCTAAATAAAGACACCTTGGTCTCAGCATTGACTCCCTGTCTAAATAAAGACACCTTGGTCTCAGCATTGACTCCCTGTCTAAATAAAGACACCTTGGTCTCGGCATTGACTCCCTGTCTAAATAAAGACACCCTGGTCTCAGCATTGACTCCCTGTCTAAATAAAGACACCTTGGTCTCAGCATTGACATTGACTCCCTGTCTAAATAAAGACACCTTGGTCTCAGCATTGACTCCCTGTCTAAATAAAGACACCTTGGTCTCGGCAATGACTCCCTGTCTAAATAAAGACACCTTGGTCTCAGCATTGACTCCCTGTCTAAATAAAGACACCTTGGTCTCAGCATTGACTCCCTGTCTAAATAAAGACACATTGGTCTCAGCATTGACTCCCTGTCTAAATAAAGACTCCTTGGTCTCAGCATTGACTCCCTGTCTAAATAAAGACACCTTGGTCTCAGCATTGACTCCCTGTCTAAATAAAGACACCTTAGTCTCAGCATTGACTCCCTGTCACACAGTACTGGTACTTCCTGCAGTGTAATGACTCATCACACAGTACTGGTACTTCCTGCAGTGTAATGACTCATCACACAGTACTGGTGCTTCCTGCAGTGTAATGACTCATCACACAGTACTGGTACTTCCTGCAGTGTAATGACTCATCACACAGTACTGGTACTTCCTGCAGTGTAATGACTCATCACACAGTACTGGTACTTCCTTCAGTGTAATGACTCATCACACAGTACTGGTACTTCCTGCAGTGTAACGACTCAGCGAAAACAAGGTAGTAATGTCAAGGAAGGTAGCCTGTCATTTTTGTGTTTATACTTTTTCATAACGACAACCACAATGGATAAAATGAAATGGCGGAAAAACAATTGGAACCATTTCCGTGTTTGACCACTAGGTTTTATGGGTAGTATGACGTCTCCACTGAGGGGTGAAAGAGATTTGCGTCAGTTCAAATCTGGCATCAGGACAAAATGTGATTCAGAGTCACCGAATATATTTAAAGTATTTTAATTAAACTCAAACGATAAATGGTAAATGCAATTTTCGTATATACGGGTTCACTGTATCACCACCCAGGGTAAAGCAGAGAACTGACTGAAATAGTACAGACATCTTCTTTTATACTGTGTCAGTGGTAGTTCCAACTTCAGAGTTGGCCTGTCACAGTAGAGGCTTAGCGTGGTTTAGACTTGCTAGCCTATCGGTGGTGCCCAGACACTCAGGATTCAAATGTCCGGAATGTTGTTTGTGAAGATTGAACTGATTTGTTGGTTTCTACACATTCCTCAGTTCCTGTTTTCTTGTTATTCAGCATTTTCCCATCTTGTCTCAACCTTGTGGTTTGCACCGTCGACACCCTAGATTAACAACAGCTTCTCTGCAGTCACGCTATGTTTTGTGATTAACATGTCCTACTTCTATAAGGCATATATTTATGTTAAAAGAGAACAAAACCATCCTTCACAGGGGCTCAACAACGGCACGGCTACAACGATGAGTCCTCTATTTATCTCTATGGCAATTACACCCATAGAGATATAATG
>NC_092087.1:117618875-117693112 GCF_045679555.1 Salvelinus alpinus | reverse complement strand
TGGTAAACTCATTGGAACCTCTAACCCTGGTAATCTGACTGGTAAACTCATTGGAACCTCTAACCCTGGTAATCTGACTGGTAAACTCATTGGAACCTGAACCCTGGTAATCTGACTGGTAAACTCATTGGAACCTCTAACCCTGGTAATCTGACTGGTAAACTCATTGGAACCTCTAACCCTGGTAATCTGACTGGTCAACTCATTGGAACCTCTAACCCTGGTAATCTGACTGGTCAACTCATTGGAACCTCTAACCCTGGTAATCTGACTGGTCAACTCATTGGAACCTCTAACCCTGGTAATCTGACTGGTCAACTCATTGGAACCTCTAACCCTGGTAATCTGACTGGTAAACTCATTGGAACCTCTAACCCTGGTAATCTGACTGGTAAACTCATTGGAACCTCTAACCCTGGTAATCTGACTGGTCAACTCATTGGAACCTCTAACCCTGGTAATCTGACTGGTCAACTCATTGGAACCTCTAACCCTGGTAATCTGACTGGTCAACTCATTGGAACCTCTAACCCTGGTAATCTGACTGGTCAACTCATTGGAACCTCTAACCCTGGTAATCTGACTGGTCAACTCATTGGAACCTAACCCTGGTAATCTGACTGGTAAACTCATTGGAACCTCTAACCCTGGTAATCTGACTGGTAAACTCATTGGAACCTCTAACCCTGGTAATCTGACTGGTAAACTCATTGGAACCTCTAACCCTGGTAATCTGACTGGTAAACTCATTGGAACCTCTAACCCTGGTAATCTGACTGGTAAACTCATTGGAACCTCTAACCCTGGTAATCTGACTGGTAAACTCATTGGAACCTCTAACCCTGGTAATCTGACTGGTAAACTCATTGGAACCTCTAACCCTGGTAATCTGACTGGTAAACTCATTGGAACCTCTAACCCTGGTAATCTGACTGGTCAACTCATTGGAACCTCTAACCCTGGTAATCTGACTGGTCAACTCATTGGAACCTCTAACCCTGGTAATCTGACTGGTCAACTCATTGGAACCTCTAACCCTGGTAATCTGACTGGTCAACTCATTGGAACCTCTAACCCTGGTAATCTGACTGGTCAACTCATTGGAACCTCTAACCCTGGTAATCTGACTGGTAAACTCATTGGAACCTCTAACCCTGGTAATCTGACTGGTAAACTCATTGGAACCTCTAACCCTGGTAATCTGACTGGTAAACTCATTGGAACCTCTAACCCTGGTAATCTGACTGGTAAACTCATTGGAACCTCTAACCCTGGTAATCTGACTGGTAAACTCATTGGAACCTCTAACCCTGGTAATCTGACTGGTAAACTCATTGGAACCTCTAACCCTGGTAATCTGACTGGTCAACTCATTGGAACCTCTAACCCTGGTAATCTGACTGGTCAACTCATTGGAACCTCTAACCCTGGTAATCTGACTGGTCAACTCATTGGAACCTCTAACCCTGGTAATCTGACTGGTCAACTCATTGGAACCTCTAACCCTGGTAATCTGACTGGTCAACTCATTGGAACCTCTAACCCTGGTAATCTGACTGGTCAACTCATTGGAACCTCTAACCCTGGTAATCTGACTGGTCAACTCATTGGAACCTCTAACCCTGGTAATCTGACTGGTCAACTCATTGGAATCTCTAACCCTGGTAATCTGACTGGTCAACTCATTGGAACCTCTAACCCTGGTAATCTGACTGGTAAACTCATTGGAACCTCTAACCCTGGTAATCTGACTGGTAAACTCATTGGAACCTCTAACCCTGGTAATCTGACTGGTAAACTCATTGGAACCTCTAACCCTGGTAATCTGACTGGTAAACTCATTGGAACCTCTAACCCTGGTAATCTGACTGGTAAACTCATTGGAACCTCTAACCCTGGTAATCTGACTGGTAAACTCATTGGAACCTCTAACCCTGGTAATCTGACTGGTCAACTCATTGGAACCTCTAACCCTGGTAATCTGACTGGTAAACTCATTGGAACCTCTAACCCTGGTAATCTGACTGGTAAACTCATTGGAACCTCTAACCCTGGTAATCTGACTGGTCAACTCATTGGAACCTCTAACCCTGGTAATCTGACTGGTAAACTCATTGGAACCTCTAACCCTGGTAATCTGACTGGTGAACTCATTGGAACCTCTAACCCTGGTAATCTGACTGGTGAACTCATTGGAACCTCTAACCCTGGTAATCTGACTGGTAAACTCATTGGAACCTCTAACCCTGGTAATCTGACTGGTAAACTCATTGGAACCTCTAACCCTGGTAATCTGACTGGTAAACTCATTGGAACCTCTAACCCTGGTAATCTGACTGGTAAACTCATTGGAACCTCTAACCCTGGTAATCTGACTGGTAAACTCATTGGAACCTCTAACCCTGGTAATCTGACTGGTAAACTCATTGGAACCTCTAACCCTGGTAATCTGACTGGTAAACTCATTGGAACCTCTAACCCTGGTAATCTGACTGGTAAACTCATTAGAACCTCTAACCCTGGTAATCTGACTGGTAAACTCATTGGAACCTCTAACCCTGGTAATCTGACTGGTAAACTCATTGGAACCTCTAACCCTGGTAATCTGACTGGTAAACTCATTGGAACCTCTAACCCTGGTAATCTGACTGGTAAACTCATTGGAACCTCTAACCCTGGTAATCTGACTGGTAAACTCATTGGAACCTCTAACCCTGGTAATCTGACTGGTAAACTCATTGGAACCTCTAACCCTGGTAATCTGACTGGTAAACTCATTGGAACCTCTAACCCTGGTAATCTGACTGGTAAACTCATTGGAACCTCTAACCCTGGTAATCTGACTGGTCAACTCATTGGAACCTCTAACCCTGGTAATCTGACTGGTCAACTCAATGGAACCTCTAACCCTGGTAATCTGACTGGTCAACTCATTGGAACCTCTAACCCTGGTAATCTGACTGGTAAACTCATTGGAACCTCTAACCCTGGTAATCAGACTGGTAAACTCATTGGAACCTCTAACCCTGGTAATCTGACTGGTAAACTCATTGGAACCTCTAACCCTGGTAATCTGACTGGTAAACTCATTGGAACCTCTAACCCTGGTAATCTGACTGGTAAACTCATTGGAACCTCTAACCCTGGTAATCTGACTGGTAAACTCATTGGAACCTCTAACCCTGGTAATCTGACTGGTAAACTCATTGGAACCTCTAACCCTGGTAATCTGACTGGTAAACTCATTGGAACCTCTAACCCTGGTAATCTGACTGGTAAACTCATTGGAACCTCTAACCCTGGTAATCTGACTGGTAAACTCATTGGAACCTCTAACCCTGGTAATCTGACTGGTAAACTCATTGGAACCTCTAACCCTGGTAATCTGACTGGTAAACTCATTGGAACCTCTAACCCTGGTAATCTGACTGGTAAACTCATTGGAACCTCTAACCCTGGTAATCTGACTGGTAAACTCATTGGAACCTCTAACCCTGGTAATCTGACTGGTAAACTCATTGGAACCTCTAACCCTGGTAATCTGACTGGTAAACTCATTGGAACCTCTAACCCTGGTAATCTGACTGGTCAACTCATTGGAACCTCTAACCCTGGTAATCTGACTGGTCAACTCAATGGAACCTCTAACCCTGGTAATCTGACTGGTCAACTCATTGGAACCTCTAACCCTGGTAATCTGACTGGTCAACTCATTGGAACCTCTAACCCTGGTAATCTGACTGGTAAACTCATTGGAACCTCTAACCCTGGTAATCAGACTGGTAAACTCATTGGAACCTCTAACCCTGGTAATCTGACTGGTAAACTCATTGGAACCTCTAACCCTGGTAATCTGACTGGTAAACTCATTGGAATCTCTAACCCTGGTAATCTGACTGGTAAACTCATTGGAACCTCTAACCCTGGTAATCTGACTGGTCAACTCATTGGAACCTCTAACCCTGGTAATCTGACTGGTAAACTCATTGGAACCTCTAACCCTGGTAATCTGACTGGTCAACTCATTGGAACCTCTAACCCTGGTAATCTGACTGGTAAACTCATTGGAACCTCTAACCCTGGTAATCTGACTGGTAAACTCATTGGAACCTCTAACCCTGGTAATCTGACTGGTAAACTCATTGGAACCTCTAACCCTGGTAATCTGACTGGTCAACTCATTGGAACCTCTAACCCTGGTAATCTGACTGGTCAACTCATTGGAACCTCTAACCCTGGTAATCTGACTGGTCAACTCATTGGAACCTCTAACCCTGGTAATCTGACTGGTAAACTCATTGGAACCTCTAACCCTGGTAATCTGACTGGTAAACTCATTGGAACCTCTAACCCTGGTAATCTGACTGGTCAACTCATTGGAACCTCTAACCCTGGTAATCTGACTGGTCAACTCATTGGAACCTCTAACCCTGGTAATCTGACTGGTAAACTCATTGGAACCTCTAACCCTGGTAATCTGACTGGTAAACTCATTGGAACCTCTAACCCTGGTAATCTGACTGGTAAACTCATTGGAACCTCTAACCCTGGTAATCTGACTGGTAAACTCATTGGAACCTCTAACCCTGGTAATCTGACTGGTAAACTCATTGGAACCTCTAACCCTGGTAATCTGACTGGTAAACTCATTGGAACCTCTAACCCTGGTAATCTGACTGGTAAACTCATTGGAACCTCTAACCCTGGTAATCTGACTGGTAAACTCATTGGAACCTCTAAACCTGGTAATCTGACTGGTAAACTCATTGGAACCTCTAACCCTGGTAATCTGACTGGTAAACTCATTGGAACCTCTAACCCTGGTAATCTGACTGGTAAACTCATTGGAACCTCTAACCCTGGTAATCTGACTGGTAAACTCATTGGAACCTCTAACCCTGGTAATCTGACTGGTAAACTCATTGGAACCTCTAACCCTGGTAATCTGACTGGTAAACTCATTGGAACCTCTAACCCTGGTAATCTGACTGGTAAACTCATTGGAACCTCTAACCCTGGTAATCTGACTGGTAAACTCATTGGAACCTCTAACCCTGGTAATCTGACTGGTAAACTCATTGGAACCTCTAACCCTGGTAATCTGACTGGTAAACTCATTGGAACCTCTAACCCTGGTAATCTGACTGGTAAACTCATTGGAACCTCTAACCCTGGTAATCTGACTGGTAAACTCATTGGAACCTCTAACCCTGGTAATCTGACTGGTCAACTCATTGGAACCTCTAACCCTGGTAATCTGACTGGTCAACTCATTGGAACCTCTAACCCTGGTAATCTGACTGGTCAACTCATTGGAACCTCTAACCCTGGTAATCTGACTGGTAAACTCATTGGAACCTCTAACCCTGGTAATCTGACTGGTAAACTCATTGGAACCTCTAACCCTGGTAATCTGACTGGTAAACTCATTGGAACCTCTAACCCTGGTAATCTGACTGGTCAACTCATTGGAACCTCTAACCCTGGTAATCTGACTGGTAAACTCATTGGAACCTCTAACCCTGGTAATCTGACTGGTCAACTCATTGGAACCTCTAACCCTGGTAATCTGACTGGTAAACTCATTGGAACCTCTAACCCTGGTAATCTGACTGGTAAACTCATTGGAACCTCTAACCCTGGTAATCTGACTGGTAAACTCATTGGAACCTCTAACCCTGGTAATCTGACTGGTAAACTCATTGGAACCTCTAACCCTGGTAATCTGACTGGTAAACTCATTGGAACCTCTAACCCTGGTAATCTGACTGGTAAACTCATTGGAACCTCTAACCCTGGTAATCTGACTGGTAAACTCATTGGAACCTCTAACCCTGGTAATCTGACTGGTAAACTCATTGGAACCTCTAACCCTGGTAATCTGACTGGTCAACTCATTGGAACCTCTAACCCTGGTAATCTGACTGGTAAACTCATTGGAACCTCTAACCCTGGTAATCTGACTGGTCAACTCATTGGAACCTCTAACCCTGGTAATCTGACTGGTAAACTCATTGGAACCTCTAACCCTGGTAATCTGACTGGTAAACTCATTGGAACCTCTAACCCTGGTAATCTGACTGGTAAACTCATTGGAACCTCTAACCCTGGTAATCTGACTGGTAAACTCATTGGAACCTCTAACCCTGGTAATCTGACTGGTCAACTCATTGGAACCTCTAACCCTGGTAATCTGACTGGTAAACTCATTGGAACCTCTAACCCTGGTAATCTGACTGGTAAACTCATTGGAACCTCTAACCCTGGTAATCTGACTGGTAAACTCATTGGAACCTCTAACCCTGGTAATCTGACTGGTCAACTCATTGGAACCTCTAACCCTGGTAATCTGACTGGTCAACTCAATGGAACCTCTAACCCTGGTAATCTGACTGGTCAACTCATTGGAACCTCTAACCCTGGTAATCTGACTGGTCAACTCATTGGAACCTCTAACCCTGGTAATCTGACTGGTAAACTCATTGGAACCTCTAACCCTGGTAATCAGACTGGTAAACTCATTGGAACCTCTAACCCTGGTAATCTGACTGGTAAACTCATTGGAACCTCTAACCCTGGTAATCTGACTGGTAAACTCATTGGAATCTCTAACCCTGGTAATCTGACTGGTAAACTCATTGGAACCTCTAACCCTGGTAATCTGACTGGTCAACTCATTGGAACCTCTAACCCTGGTAATCTGACTGGTAAACTCATTGGAACCTCTAACCCTGGTAATCTGACTGGTCAACTCATTGGAACCTCTAACCCTGGTAATCTGACTGGTCAACTCATTGGAACCTCTAACCCTGGTAATCTGACTGGTAAACTCATTGGAACCTCTAACCCTGGTAATCTGACTGGTAAACTCATTGGAACCTCTAACCCTGGTAATCTGACTGGTAAACTCATTGGAACCTCTAACCCTGGTAATCTGACTGGTAAACTCATTGGAACCTCTAACCCTGGTAATCTGACTGGTAAACTCATTGGAACCTCTAACCCTGGTAATCTGACTGGTAAACTCATTGGAACCTCTAACCCTGGTAATCTGACTGGTAAACTCATTGGAACCTCTAACCCTGGTAATCTGACTGGTCAACTCATTGGAACCTCTAACCCTGGTAATCTGACTGGTCAACTCATTGGAACCTCTAACCCTGGTAATCTGACTGGTAAACTCATTGGAACCTCTAACCCTGGTAATCTGACTGGTAAACTCATTGGAACCTCTAACCCTGGTAATCTGACTGGTAAACTCATTGGAACCTCTAACCCTGGTAATCTGACTGGTAAACTCATTGGAACCTCTAACCCTGGTAATCTGACTGGTAAACTCATTGGAACCTCTAACCCTGGTAATCTGACTGGTAAACTCATTGGAACCTCTAACCCTGGTAATCTGA
Organism: Salvelinus alpinus; assembly: GCF_045679555.1. Taxonomy (NCBI): domain Eukaryota; kingdom Metazoa; phylum Chordata; class Actinopteri; order Salmoniformes; family Salmonidae; genus Salvelinus; species Salvelinus alpinus. Next base: position 117,685,706 of record NC_092087.1, on the reverse strand, counting down.
CTGGTAAACTCATTGGAACCTCTAACCCTGGTAATCTGACTGGTAAACTCATTGGAACCTCTAACCCTGGTAATCTGACTGGTAAACTCATTGGAACCTCTAACCCTGGTAATCTGACTGGTAAACTCATTGGAACCTCTAACCCTGGTAATCTGACTGGTAAACTCATTGGAACCTCTAACCCTGGTAATCTGACTGGTAAACTCATTGGAACCTCTAACCCTGGTAATCTGACTGGTCAACTCATTGGAACCTCTAACCCTGGTAATCTGACTGGTCAACTCATTGGAACCTCTAACCCTGGTAATCTGACTGGTCAACTCATTGGAACCTCTAACCCTGGTAATCTGACTGGTAAACTCATTGGAACCTCTAACCCTGGTAATCTGACTGGTAAACTCATTGGAACCTCTAACCCTGGTAATCTGACTGGTAAACTCATTGGAACCTCTAACCCTGGTAATCTGACTGGTCAACTCATTGGAACCTCTAACCCTGGTAATCTGACTGGTAAACTCATTGGAACCTCTAACCCTGGTAATCTGACTGGTCAACTCATTGGAACCTCTAACCCTGGTAATCTGACTGGTAAACTCATTGGAACCTCTAACCCTGGTAATCTGACTGGTAAACTCATTGGAACCTCTAACCCTGGTAATCTGACTGGTCAACTCATTGGAACCTCTAACCCTGGTAATCTGACTGGTAAACTCATTGGAACCTCTAACCCTGGTAATCTGACTGGTAAACTCATTGGAACCTCTAACCCTGGTAATCTGACTGGTAAACTCATTGGAACCTCTAACCCTGGTAATCTGACTGGTAAACTCATTGGAACCTCTAACCCTGGTAATCTGACTGGTAAACTCATTGGAACCTCTAACCCTGGTAATCTGACTGGTCAACTCATTGGAACCTCTAACCCTGGTAATCTGACTGGTAAACTCATTGGAACCTCTAACCCTGGTAATCTGACTGGTCAACTCATTGGAACCTCTAACCCTGGTAATCTGACTGGTAAACTCATTGGAACCTCTAACCCTGGTAATCTGACTGGTAAACTCATTGGAACCTCTAACCCTGGTAATCTGACTGGTAAACTCATTGGAACCTCTAACCCTGGTAATCTGACTGGTAAACTCATTGGAACCTCTAACCCTGGTAATCTGACTGGTAAACTCATTGGAACCTCTAACCCTGGTAATCTGACTGGTAAACTCATTGGAACCTCTAACCCTGGTAATCTGACTGGTCAACTCATTGGAACCTCTAACCCTGGTAATCTGACTGGTCAACTCATTGGAACCTCTAACCCTGGTAATCTGACTGGTCAACTCATTGGAACCTCTAACCCTGGTAATCTGACTGGTAAACTCATTGGAACCTCTAACCCTGGTAATCTGACTGGTAAACTCATTGGAACCTCTAACCCTGGTAATCTGACTGGTAAACTCATTGGAACCTCTAACCCTGGTAATCTGACTGGTAAACTCATTGGAACCTCTAACCCTGGTAATCTGACTGGTAAACTCATTGGAATCTCTAACCCTGGTAATCTGACTGGTAAACTCATTGGAACCTCTAACCCTGGTAATCTGACTGGTCAACTCATTGGAACCTCTAACCCTGGTAATCTGACTGGTAAACTCATTGGAACCTCTAACCCTGGTAATCTGACTGGTCAACTCATTGGAACCTCTAACCCTGGTAATCTGACTGGTAAACTCATTGGAACCTCTAACCCTGGTAATCTGACTGGTAAACTCATTGGAACCTCTAACCCTGGTAATCTGACTGGTAAACTCATTGGAACCTCTAACCCTGGTAATCTGACTGGTCAACTCATTGGAACCTCTAACCCTGGTAATCTGACTGGTCAACTCATTGGAACCTCTAACCCTGGTAATCTGACTGGTCAACTCATTGGAACCTCTAACCCTGGTAATCTGACTGGTAAACTCATTGGAACCTCTAACCCTGGTAATCTGACTGGTAAACTCATTGGAACCTCTAACCCTGGTAATCTGACTGGTCAACTCATTGGAACCTCTAACCCTGGTAATCTGACTGGTCAACTCATTGGAACCTCTAACCCTGGTAATCTGACTGGTAAACTCATTGGAACCTCTAACCCTGGTAATCTGACTGGTAAACTCATTGGAACCTCTAACCCTGGTAATCTGACTGGTAAACTCATTGGAACCTCTAACCCTGGTAATCTGACTGGTAAACTCATTGGAACCTCTAACCCTGGTAATCTGACTGGTAAACTCATTGGAACCTCTAACCCTGGTAATCTGACTGGTAAACTCATTGGAACCTCTAACCCTGGTAATCTGACTGGTAAACTCATTGGAACCTCTAACCCTGGTAATCTGACTGGTAAACTCATTGGAACCTCTAACCCTGGTAATCTGACTGGTAAACTCATTGGAACCTCTAACCCTGGTAATCTGACTGGTAAACTCATTGGAACCTCTAACCCTGGTAATCTGACTGGTAAACTCATTGGAACCTCTAACCCTGGTAATCTGACTGGTAAACTCATTGGAACCTCTAACCCTGGTAATCTGACTGGTAAACTCATTGGAACCTCTAACCCTGGTAATCTGACTGGTAAACTCATTGGAACCTCTAACCCTGGTAATCTGACTGGTAAACTCATTGGAACCTCTAACCCTGGTAATCTGACTGGTAAACTCATTGGAACCTCTAACCCTGGTAATCTGACTGGTAAACTCATTGGAACCTCTAACCCTGGTAATCTGACTGGTAAACTCATTGGAACCTCTAACCCTGGTAATCTGACTGGTAAACTCATTGGAACCTCTAACCCTGGTAATCTGACTGGTAAACTCATTGGAACCTCTAACCCTGGTAATCTGACTGGTAAACTCATTGGAACCTCTAACCCTGGTAATCTGACTGGTCAACTCATTGGAACCTCTAACCCTGGTAATCTGACTGGTCAACTCATTGGAACCTCTAACCCTGGTAATCTGACTGGTCAACTCATTGGAACCTCTAACCCTGGTAATCTGACTGGTAAACTCATTGGAACCTCTAACCCTGGTAATCTGACTGGTAAACTCATTGGAACCTCTAACCCTGGTAATCTGACTGGTAAACTCATTGGAACCTCTAACCCTGGTAATCTGACTGGTCAACTCATTGGAACCTCTAACCCTGGTAATCTGACTGGTAAACTCATTGGAACCTCTAACCCTGGTAATCTGACTGGTCAACTCATTGGAACCTCTAACCCTGGTAATCTGACTGGTAAACTCATTGGAACCTCTAACCCTGGTAATCTGACTGGTAAACTCATTGGAACCTCTAACCCTGGTAATCTGACTGGTAAACTCATTGGAACCTCTAACCCTGGTAATCTGACTGGTAAACTCATTGGAACCTCTAACCCTGGTAATCTGACTGGTAAACTCATTGGAACCTCTAACCCTGGTAATCTGACTGGTAAACTCATTGGAACCTCTAACCCTGGTAATCTGACTGGTAAACTCATTGGAACCTCTAACCCTGGTAATCTGACTGGTAAACTCATTGGAACCTCTAACCCTGGTAATCTGACTGGTCAACTCATTGGAACCTCTAACCCTGGTAATCTGACTGGTAAACTCATTGGAACCTCTAACCCTGGTAATCTGACTGGTCAACTCATTGGAACCTCTAACCCTGGTAATCTGACTGGTAAACTCATTGGAACCTCTAACCCTGGTAATCTGACTGGTAAACTCATTGGAACCTCTAACCCTGGTAATCTGACTGGTAAACTCATTGGAACCTCTAACCCTGGTAATCTGACTGGTAAACTCATTGGAACCTCTAACCCTGGTAATCTGACTGGTAAACTCATTGGAACCTCTAACCCTGGTAATCTGACTGGTAAACTCATTGGAACCTCTAACCCTGGTAATCTGACTGGTAAACTCATTGGAACCTCTAACCCTGGTAATCTGACTGGTAAACTCATTGGAACCTCTAACCCTGGTAATCTGACTGGTAAACTCATTGGAACCTCTAACCCTGGTAATCTGACTGGTCAACTCATTGGAACCTCTAACCCTGGTAATCTGACTGGTCAACTCATTGGAACCTCTAACCCTGGTAATCTGACTGGTCAACTCATTGGAACCTCTAACCCTGGTAATCTGACTGGTAAACTCATTGGAACCTCTAACCCTGGTAATCTGACTGGTAAACTCATTGGAACCTCTAACCCTGGTAATCTGACTGGTAAACTCATTGGAACCTCTAACCCTGGTAATCTGACTGGTCAACTCATTGGAACCTCTAACCCTGGTAATCTGACTGGTAAACTCATTGGAACCTCTAACCCTGGTAATCTGACTGGTCAACTCATTGGAACCTCTAACCCTGGTAATCTGACTGGTAAACTCATTGGAACCTCTAACCCTGGTAATCTGACTGGTAAACTCATTGGAACCTCTAACCCTGGTAATCTGACTGGTAAACTCATTGGAACCTCTAACCCTGGTAATCTGACTGGTAAACTCATTGGAACCTCTAACCCTGGTAATCTGACTGGTAAACTCATTGGAACCTCTAACCCTGGTAATCTGACTGGTAAACTCATTGGAACCTCTAACCCTGGTAATCTGACTGGTAAACTCATTGGAACCTCTAACCCTGGTAATCTGACTGGTAAACTCATTGGAACCTCTAACCCTGGTAATCTGACTGGTCAACTCATTGGAACCTCTAACCCTGGTAATCTGACTGGTAAACTCATTGGAACCTCTAACCCTGGTAATCTGACTGGTCAACTCATTGGAACCTCTAACCCTGGTAATCTGACTGGTAAACTCATTGGAACCTCTAACCCTGGTAATCTGACTGGTAAACTCATTGGAACCTCTAACCCTGGTAATCTGACTGGTAAACTCATTGGAACCTCTAACCCTGGTAATCTGACTGGTAAACTCATTGGAACCTCTAACCCTGGTAATCTGACTGGTCAACTCATTGGAACCTCTAACCCTGGTAATCTGACTGGTAAACTCATTGGAACCTCTAACCCTGGTAATCTGACTGGTAAACTCATTGGAACCTCTAACCCTGGTAATCTGACTGGTAAACTCATTGGAACCTCTAACCCTGGTAATCTGACTGGTAAACTCATTGGAACCTCTAACCCTGGTAATCTGACTGGTAAACTCATTGGTGGACACACAAAATGGCTGCCTGGTATTATGATGCAATAACTTCCATAGGAATGTAGACTGTTCATTCTAATGATGTTTAACTGATGTGGTTCATGCAATAACACATTACATGTGTCTACTACTCTACTTATCTACAATACAACATCCCCCCCATGTGTACGTGTGTGTGTCTTATGTGTGTGTGTGTGTGTGTGTGTATCCGTCTGTCTGTCTGTGTGTGTCTCTTCACAGTCCCCATTGTTCCATCAGGGGTATTTTGATCTGTTTTTTAAATCTGATTCTACTGCTGCATCAGTTACCTGATGTGGAATAGAGTTCCATGTAGTCATGGCTCTATGTAGTACTGTGCACCTCCCATAGTCTGTTCTGGACAAACCTCTGGTGGCATGTCTTGTGAGCTGTGTGCTAGTCGTTTAAACAGACACCGTGGTGCATTTCAGCTTGTCAACACTTCTTACAAAAAAACAAGTAGTGATGATGTCAATCTCTCCTCCACTTTGAGCCATGAGAGATGTACATGCATATAATTAATGTTAGCTCTCTGTGTACATTTAAGGGCCAGCCGAACAAATCCCAGCAGATATTGATGGGTACACTTCCTGCTTTTACTTCCTGCTTTGCCCCTATGGGTATGCTCGCAATGGCCGCCAGTCCACCCATTATGCCATCGTTAACTTGAACGGGGACGACCGTTCTATTCATTCTATTTCTATGATTACACCCTTTTCGGCTGGGTCGTCACTCTTTACTACAGCCACAAAGTCATAACCCCGCTTATTTATACAATTTATCTCCTTAAAATATTATTTTAAACCGTAACCTTAATCAAAGTGCTAAAACTTAACTTTAAATGAAGACCAAAAAGTTCATTTTTTGTTTTCCTAAATTCTTACGATGAAAAGCACATTTTGACGTTGTTGCTGTGGTAACTAGGGAACACTTCTTGGCTGGTCGCCCAGGTGACGCCGTGTCCGTCACTTCCGGTCTGAAGTTTTGGAAGCCGGCGCGAAACGAAAAAGGAAAACAAGGTCGTGAGAAGGAACCGTCACTCCGGTTAAACGACTTTAATAATTACTCGTTATATATTACATCTAACGCTGTCGGTTCTCACGCTTTATAACCGTATTGTCAACTCAGAAGTGTTCCATTTTTCAAGCAAGGTAACGTAGCTAACGAACGTTTTAACCAACTAGCCAGCCACATCCGCTTTGATACTCTTTTAACTACAGCTGACAAGGATATCAATCAAACTGTTGTTAGCTGGCTAAGGTAGCTAGTTAGGTATGCTAACGTCTGGTTAAATCACAGACCGACGAAAATAAACATGTGCTTTCTCTGGTCGAAGTTGTGTGTTTGGGTTGCGTCGAGGCTGAGTTAGTTGGTTAGATATTGAATATGATTAGTTAGCCTCTGTGCACCTTCATTAATTAGTTATTTATCTCCACCGGTCAGAATTGAAAGTAGTTTTGTTTTCCCCCCTAACCAGTTACATTAAGCTAGTTGTCTACAGATCATTAACGTTGTGTGTCTTGTTATTCTAGTTAACGTTAGTTGGACCGAATCAGAATCAACTTTATCCACCAAGTACATTTTATAGTGAAGGATATACAATGCAGTGTGTGGTTTATAGTGAAGGATATATAATGCAGTGTGGGGTTTATAGTGAAGGATATACAATGCAGTGTGTGGTTTATAGTGAAGGATATATAATGCAGTGTGTGGTTTATAGTGAATGATATACAATGCAGTGTGTGGTTTATAGTGAAGGATATACAATGCAGTGTGTGGTTTATAGTGAAGGATATATAATGCAGTGTGTGGTTTATAGTGAAGGATATATAATGCAGTGTGTGGTTTATAGTGAAGGATATACAATGCAGTGTGTGGTTTATAGTGAAGGATATACAATGCAGTGTGTGGTTTATAGTGAAGGATATACAATGCAGTGTGTGGTTTATAGTGAAGGATATATAATGCAGTGTGTGGTTTATAGTGAAGGATATACAATGCAGTGTGGGGTTTATAGTGAAGGATATACAATGCAGTGTGTGGTTTATAGTGAAGGATATATAATGCAGTGTGTGGTTTATAGTGAAGGATATACAATGCAGTGTGTGGTTTATAGTGAAGGATATACAATGCAGTGTGTGGTTTATAGTGAAGGATATATAATGCAGTGTGTGGTTTATAGTGAAGGATATATAATGCAGTGTGTGGTTTATAGTGAAGGATATACAATGCAGTGTGTGGTTTATAGTGAAGGATATATAATGCAGTGTGTGGTTTATAGTGAAGGATATACAATGCAGTGTGTGGTTTATAGTGAAGGATATATAATGCAGTGTGTGGTTTATAGTGAAGGATATACAATGCAGTGTGGGGTTTATAGTGAAGGATATACAATGCAGTGTGTGGTTTATAGTGAAGGATATATAATGCAGTGTGTGGTTTATAGTGAAGGATATACAATGCAGTGTGTGGTTTATAGTGAAGGATATACAATGCAGTGTGTGGTTTATAGTGAAGGATATATAATGCAGTGTGTGGTTTATAGTGAAGGATATATAATGCAGTGTGTGGTTTATAGTGAAGGATATACAATGCAGTGTGTGGTTTATAGTGAAGGATATACAATGCAGTGTGGGGTTTATAGTGAAGGATATACAATGCAGTGTGTGGTTTATAGTGAAGGATATACAATGCTGTGTGTGGTTTATAGTGAAGGATATACAATGCAGTGTGTGGTTTATAGTGAAGGATATACAATGCAGTGTGGGGTTTATAGTGAAGGATATACAATGCAGTGTGGTTTATAGTGAAGGATATACAATGCAGTGTGTGGTTTATAGTGAAGGATACACAATGCAGTGTGTGGTTTATAGTGAAGGATATACAATGCAGTGTGTGGTTTATAGTGAAGGATATACAATGCAGTGTGGTTTATAGTGAAGGATATACAATGCAGTGTGTGGTTTATAGTGAAGGATATACAATGCAGTGTGTGGTTTATAGTGAAGGATATATAATGCAGTGTGTGGTTTACAGTGAAGGATATACAATGCAGTGTGTGGTTTATAGTGAAGGATATACAATGCAGTGTGTGGTTTATAGTGAAGGATATATAATGCAGTGTGGTTTATAGTGAAGGATATACAATGCAGTGTGTGGTTTATAGTGAAGGATATACAATGCAGTGTGTGGTTTATAGTGAAGGATATACAATGCAGAGTGTGGTTTATAGTGAAGGATATATAATGCAGTGTGTGGTTTATAGTGAAGGATATACAATGCAGTGTGTGGTTTATAGTGAAGGATATACAATGCAGTGTGTGGTTTATAGTGAAGGATATATAATGCAGTGTGGGGTTTATAGTGAAGGATATATAATGCAGTGTGTGGTTTATAGTGAAGGATATACAATGCAGTGTGGTTTATAGTGAAGGATATATAATGCAGTGTGGTTTATAGTGAAGGATATACAATGCAGTGTGTGGTTTATAGTGAAGGATATACAATGCAGTGTGTGGTTTATAGTGAAGGATATATAATGCAGTGTGGGGTTTATAGTGAAGGATATATAATGCAGTGTGGGGTTTATAGTGAAGGATATACAATGCAGTGTGTGGTTTATAGTGAATGATATATAATGCAGTGTGTGGTTTATAGTGAAGGATACACAATGCAGTGTGTGGTTTATAGTGAAGGATATACAATGCAGTGTGTGGTTTATAGTGAAGGATATACAATGCAGTGTGGTTTATAGTGAAGGATATACAATGCAGTGTGTGGTTTATAGTGAAGGATATACAATGCAGTGTGGTTTATAGTGAAGGATATACAATGCAGTGTGTGGTTTATAGTGAAGGATATACAATGCAGTGTGTGGTTTATAGTGAAGGATATATAACGCAGTGTGTGGTTTATAGTGAAGGATATATAATGCAGTGTGTGGTTTATAGTGAAGTATATACAATGCAGTGTGGTTTATAGTGAAGGATATACAATGCAGCGTGGTTTATAGTGAAGGATATACAATGCAGCGTGGTTTATAGTGAAGGATATACAATGCAGCGTGGTTTATAGTGAAGGATATACAATGCAGTGTGGGGTTTATAGTGAAGGATACACAATGCAGTGTGGGGTTTATAGTGAAGGATATACAATGCAGTGTGGTTTATAGTGAAGGATATACAATGCAGCGTGGTTTATAGTGAAGGATATACAATGCAGTGTGGGGTTTATAGTGAAGGATATACAATGCAGTGTGGGGTTTATAGTGAAGGATATACAATGCAGTGTGGTTTATAGTGAAGGATATACAATGCAGTGTGTGGTTTATAGTGAAGGATATACAATGCAGTGTTGTTTATAGTGAAGGATATACAATGCAGTGTGTGGTTTATAGTGAAGGATATATAATGCAGTGTGTGGTTTATAGTGAAGGATATATAACGCAGTGTGTGGTTTATAGTGAAGGATATATAATGCAGTGTGTGGTTTATAGTGAAGTATATACAATGCAGTGTGGTTTATAGTGAAGGATATACAATGCAGCGTGGTTTATAGTGAAGGATATACAATGCAGCGTGGTTTATAGTGAAGGATATACAATGCAGCGTGGTTTATAGTGAAGGATATACAATGCAGTGTGGGGTTTATAGTGAAGGATACACAATGCAGTGTGGGGTTTATAGTGAAGGATATACAATGCAGTGTGGTTTATAGTGAAGGATATACAATGCAGCGTGGTTTATAGTGAAGGATATACAATGCAGTGTGGGGTTTATAGTGAATTATATACAATGCAGTGTGGGGTTTATAGTGAAGGATATACAATGCAGTGTGGGGTTTATAGTGAAGGATATACAATGCAGTGTGTGGTTTATAGTGAAGGATATACAATGCAGTGTGGTTTATAGTGAAGGATATACAATGCAGTGTGGGGTTTATAGTGAAGGATATACAATGCAGTGTGGGGTTTATAGTGAAGGATATACAATGCAGCGTGGTTTATAGTGAAGGATATACAATGCAGTGTGGGGTTTATAGTGAAGGATATACAATGCAGTGTGGGGTTTATAGTGAAGGATATACAATGCAGTGTGGGGTTTATAGTGAAGGATATACAATGCAGTGTGTGGTTTATAGTGAAGGATATACAATGCAGTGTGGTTTATAGTGAAGGATATACAATGCAGTGTGGGGTTTATAGTGAAGGATATACAATGCAGTGTGGTTTATAGTGAAGGATACACAATGCAGTGTGGTTTATAGTGAAGGATACACAATGCAGTGTGGTTTATAGTGAAGGATATACAATGCAGTGTGTGGTTTATAGTGAAGGATATATAATGCAGTGTGTGGTTTATAGTGAAGTATATACAATGCAGTGTGGTTTATAGTGAAGGATATACAATGCAGTGTGGTTTATAGTGAAGGATATACAATGCAGCGTGGTTTATAGTGAAGGATATACAATGCAGCGTGGTTTATAGTGAAGGATATACAATGCAGTGTGGGGTTTATAGTGAAGGATACACAATGCAGTGTGGGGTTTATAGTGAAGGATATACAATGCAGTGTGGTTTATAGTGAAGGATATACAATGCAGCGTGGTTTATAGTGAAGGATATACAATGCAGTGTGGGGTTTATAGTGAAGGATATACAATGCAGTGTGGGGTTTATAGTGAAGGATATACAATGCAGTGTGGTTTATAATGAAGGATATACAATGCAGTGTGGTTTATAGTGAAGGATATACAATGCAGTGTGGTTTATAGTGAAGGATATACAATGCAGTGTGGTTTATAGTGAAGGATATATAATGCAGTGTGGGGTTTATAGTGAAGGATATACAATGCAGTGTGGGGTTTATAGTGAAGGATATACAATGCAGTGTGTGGTTTATAGTGAAGGATATACAATGCAGTGTGTGGTTTATAGTGAAGGATATACAATGCAGTGTGGGGTTTATAGTGAAGGATATACAATGCAGTGTGTGGTTTATAGTGAAGGATATACAATGCAGTGTGGGGTTTATAGTGAAGGATATACAATGCAGTGTGGTTTATAGTGAAGGATATATAATGCAGTGTGTGGTTTATAGTGAAGGATATACAATGCAGTGTGTGGTTTATAGTGAAGGATATACAATGCAGTGTGGTTTATAGTGAAGGATATACAATGCAGTGTGGGGTTTATAGTGAAGGATATACAATGCAGTGTGGGGTTTATAGTGAAGGATATACAATGCAGTGTGTGGTTTATAGTGAAGGATATACAATGCAGTGTGGGGTTTATAGTGAAGGATATACAATGCAGTGTGGTTTATAGTGAAGGATATATAATGCAGTGTGTGGTTTATAGTGAAGGATATACAATGCAGTGTGTGGTTTATAGTGAAGGATATACAATGCAGTGTGGTTTATAGTGAAGGATATACAATGCAGTGTGGGGTTTATAGTGAAGGATATACAATGCAGTGTGGTTTATAGTGAAGGATACACAATGCAGTGTGGTTTATAGTGACGGATACACAATGTAAAATATATTTGGCAGGTGTTTGGTTTATATAAATATATTTAGCAGGTGTTTGGTTTATATAAATATATCTAGCAGGTGTTTGGTTTATATAAATATATTTTGCAGTTTGGTTTACAGTAATCCCTCGTTTATCGCGGGGGTTACGTTCCGAAAATGACCCGCGATAAGTGAAATCCGCGAAATAGAAAACTTTTTTTTTTTTTACAATTAGCAACTATTACATGTATACAAATACAGTGACTCACGTGTAGGCCGTTTCACTGCTCTTCAGACTGGGCCGCTGCATCCTGACTGCGCTCTGCAGTGTTCTCTTCTTCTGAAGCCCGCGGTGCAGGTGTGTTTGTTCGGGAGAAGAACATAGTGATAGGCAGCTGTTGTCGCTCTTTTTTCTTCTTTGCAAAAAGATCCTTGTACACCGACATGCCACCATCGATTACGTTGGAGAACTGTAATGAACGGCTCATCAAAGGGTCCCATTCCTCAGCTACTCGCTTAAGTTCAGTGGCCATTCGCACCATGGTTGCTAAGCGACCAAGCGTTAGTCCTTCCTTCCTTCCTGTCCAACTTAATGTAAATTTGCCAAGCTGTTTTATGTACGTACACATAACTGCACGAGACGACAAAATGATAGCACAATTCGTAGCATGTTTTGATACAAGAAGCGGGAGTGAGTTTTTAGCGAATCAGAATGCAGAGCACAATGCACCAAAAAAAAAAAAAAAATGCATTATGAAAATCCGCGAAATAGCGAATCCGCGATAAGTGAACCGCGAAGTGGCGAGGGATCACTGTATATAAATATATTTAGCAGGTGTGTGGTTTATATAAATATATTTGGCAGGTGCGTGGTTTATATAAATATATTTAGCAGGTGTTTGGTTTATATAAATATATTTGGCAGGTGTTTGGTTTATATAAATATATTTTACAGGTGTGTGGTTTATATAAATATATTTGGCAGGTGTGTGGTTTATATAAATATATTTGGCAGGTGTTTGGTTTGTATAAATATATTTGGCAGGTGTTTGGTTTATATAAATATATTTGGCAGGTGTGTGGTTTATATAAATATATCTAGCAGGTGTTTGGTTTATATAAATATATTTTGCAGGTGTTTGGTTTATATAAATATATTTTACAGGTGTGGTTTATATAAATATATTTTACAGGTGTTTGGTTTATATAAATATATTTAGCAGGTTTTTGGTTTATATAAATATATTTTGCAGGTGTTTGGTTTACATAAATATATTTAGCAGGTGTTTGGTTTATATAAATATATTTAGCAGGTGTGTGGTTTATATAAATATATTTGGCAGGTGTGTGGTTTATATAAATATATTTAGCAGGTGTTTGGTTTATATAAATATATTTTACAGGTGTGTGGTTTATATAAATATATTTTACAGGTGTTTGGTTTATATAATTATATTTAGCAGGTTTTTGGTTTATATAAATATATTTTGCAGGTGTTTGGTTTACATAAATATATTTAGCAGGTGTTTGGTTTATATAAATATATTTAGCAGGTGTGTGGTTTATATAAATATATTTGGCAGGTGTGTGGTTTATATAAATATATTTAGCAGGTGTTTGGTTTATATAAATATATTTAGCAGGTGTTTGGTTTATATACATATATTTAGCAGGTGTTTGGTTTATATACATATATCTAGCAGGTGTGTGGTTTATATACATATATCTAGCAGGTGTGTGGTTTATATAAATATATTTAGCAGGTGTTTGGTTTATATACATATATTTTGCAGGTGTTTGGTTTATATAAATATATTTAGCAGGTGTTTGGTTTTATATAAATATATTTAGCAGGTGTTTGGTTTATATACATATATTTTGCAGGTGTTTGGTTTATATACATATATTTAGCAGGTGTGTGGTTTATATACATATATTTAGCAGGTGTTTGGTTTATATAAATATATTTTGCAGGTGTGTGGTTTATATACATATATTTAGCAGGTGTGTGGTTTATATACATATATTTAGCAGGTGTTTGGAGACATGAATCCAGAAGACGTTGTGATCATTCTCAGTGATGATGATGATGATGATGATGTGTCCATCAACGACTCGGTCTACATCGTCGAAGACATCCAGAACAACGGTAAGATGTCAGCAAAAATACAACAACAGTTTGTAGGAAGATAAAAGGGGAACAACAACAACAGTTTGTAGATAGGGAAAAAAACAGAGATCGGGGAAGTGAAAGGAGAGGAACCTCAAGAAAACCACGTCAGCACTTCTTAAAATCCAGAGTGTCAACCTCTGTGTGGACTTTAGTCCAGTGGTTTCTACATCTATATCATCTATACCATATATATCTACGTGGTCTCTCTACCCACCACAGCAGCAGTACATCAGTCTAACTGCAGCAGGTCACATGATCCTGGAGGAGAAGAGGACCTGGTCGTGACCTTCTGTCAGAGAGGAGAGGTGCTGCCTCACGCACGCTATGACTGTACCTCACACACCTTCACGTGAGTCACGCGCACACCTTCACGTGAGAGAGACACACACACCTTCACGTGAGAGAGACACACACACCTTCACGTGAGAGAGACACACACACCTTCACGTGAGAGAGACACACACATTCACGTGAGAGAGACACACACCTTCACGTGAGAGACACACACCTTCACGTGAGAGACACACACACACCTTCACGTGAGAGACACACACACACCTTCACGTGAGAGACACACACACACCTTCACGTGAGAGACACACACACACCTTCACGTGAGAGACACACACACACCTTCACGTGAGAGAGACACACACACCTTCACGTGAGAGACACACACATTCACGTGAGAGAGACACAGACACACCTTCACGTGAGGGAGACACACACACACACACCTTCACGTGAGGGAGACACACACACACACACACCTTCACGTGAGGGAGACACACATACACACACACACACACCTTCACGTGAGGGAGACACACACACACACACACACACCTTCACATGAGAGAGACACAGACACACCTTCACGTGAGGGAGACACACATACACACACACACACACCTTCACGTGAGAGAGACACACACACAACTTCACGTGAGAGAGACACACACACCTTCACGTGAGCGAGACACACACACCTTCACGTGAGAGAGACACACACTTCTCCTCTTTCTAACATCAGTGTGTCTCCTCTCTTCCAGACCAACAGACAGTGATGTAGGAGGACCAGTAGAATCCAACCAGCTCTTCTGTCACCAGTGCTTCTGTTACGTCTGTGACAAGGTCGCCGCGGAGGTGAGCTGTGTGAGAGAGACGTGAAGGTTAACTCTGTAGAGCTGTCAGAGAGAGACATGAAGGTAAACTCTGTAGAGCTGTCAGAGAGAGAGACGTGAAGGTAAACTCTGTAGAGCTGTTAGAGAGAGAGACGTGAAGGTAAACTCTGTAGAGCTGTCAGAGAGACGTGAAGGTAAACTCTGTAGACCTGTCAGAGACGTGAAGGTAAACTCTGTAGACCTGTCAGAGACGTGAAGGTAAACTCTGCAGAGCTGTCAGAGAGAGACGTGAAGGTAAACTCTGTAGAGCTGTCAGAGAGACGTGAAGGTAAACTCTGTAGAGCTGTCAGAGACGTGAAGGTAAACTCTGCAGAGCTGTCAGAGAGACGTGAAGGTAAACTCTGTAGAGCTGTCAGAGAGACGTGAAGGTAAACTCTGCAGAGCTGTCAGAGAGAGACGTGAAGGTAAACTCTGTAGAGCTGTCAGAGAGAGACGTGAAGGTAAACTCTGTAGAGCTGTCAGAGAGATGTGAAGGGGTTAGGGTTACTGTGTGTGAATTGAGGTGTTGATTACAATCGGCTCACCGAGAGCTTTTCTTTTCTCTTTCCGTGTGTGTGTGTGTGTGTGTGTGTGTGTGTGTGTGTGTGTGTGTGTGTGTGTGTGTGTGTGTGTGCTGCAGTGTTCTGTGTGGACTGTGTCAGGAGTGTGCCACTGTAACGCCCATAAGAGGAGTGTGTTCTGGAGCAACAAGAGAGACAAGGTGGTTCTGGGATACCTTCAGGTCAGTTTAACCTTCAGGTCAGTTTAATAACCCTTAACCTTCAGGTCAGTTTAATAACCCTTAACCTTCAGGTCAGTTTAATAACCCTTAACCTTCAGGTCAGTTTAATAACCCTTAACCTTCAGGTCAGTTTAATAACCCTTAACCTTCAGGTCAGTTTAACAACCCTTAACCTTCAGGTCAGTTTAATAACCCTTAACCTACAGGTCAGTTTAATAACCCTTAACCTTCAGGTCAGTTTAATAACCCTTAACCGTCAGGTCAGTTTAATAACCCTTAACCTTCAGGTCATTTTAATAACCCTTAACCTTCAGGTCAGTTTAATAACCCTTAACCTTCAGGTCAGTTTAATAACCCTTAACCTTCAGGTCAGTTTAATAACCCTTAACCTACAGGTCAGTTTAATAACCCTTAACCTTCAGGTCAGTTTAATAACCCTTAACCTTCAGGTCAGTTTAACCTTCAGGTCAGTTTAATAACCCTTAACCTTCAGGTCAGTTTAATAACCCTTAACCTTCAGGTCAGTTTAATAACCCTTAACCTACAGGTCAGTTTAATAACCCTTAACCTTCAAGTCAGTTTAATAACCCTTAACCTTCAGGTCAGTTTAATAACCCTTAACCTTCAGGTCAGTTTAATAACCCTTAACCTCCAGGTCAGTTTAATAACCCTTAACCTACAGGTCAGTTTAATAACCCTTAACCTTCAGGTCAGTTTAATAACCCTTAACCTACAGGTCAGTTTAATAACCCTTAACCTTCAGGTCAGTTTAATAACCCTTAACCTTCAGGTCAGTTTAATAACCCTTTACCTTCAGGTCAGTTTAATAACCCTTAACCTTCAGGTCAGTTTAATAACCCTTAACCTTCAGGTCAGTTTAATAACCCTTAACCTTCAGGTCAGTTTAATAACCCTTAACCTTCAGGTCAGTTTAATAACCCTTAACCTTCAGGTCAGTTTAATAACCCTTAACCTTCAGGTCAGTTTAATAACCCTTAACCTTCAAGTCAGTTTAATAACCCTTAACCTTCAGGTCAGTTTAATAACCCTTAACCTTCAGGTCAGTTTAATAACCCTTAACCTTCAGGTCAGTTTAATAACCCTTAACCTTCAGGTCAGTTTAATAACCCTTTACCTTCAGGTCAGTTTAATAACCCTTAACCTTCAGGTCAGTTTAATAACCCTTAACCTTCAGGTCAGTTTAATAACCCTTAACCTTCAGGTCAGTTTAATAACCCTTAACCTTCAGGTCAGTTTAATAACCCTTAACCTTCAGGTCAGTTTAATAACCCTTAACCTTCAGGTCAGTTTAATAACCCTTAACCTTCAGGTCAGTTTAATAACCCTTAACCTACAGGTCAGTTTAATAACCCTTAACCTACAGGTCAGTTTAATAACCCTTAACCTACAGGTCAGTTTAATAACCCTTAACCTACAGGTCAGTTTAATAACCCTTAACCTTCAAGTCAGTTTAATAACCCTTAACCTTCAGGTCAGTTTAATAACCCTTAACCTTCAGGTCAGTTTAATAACCCTTAACCTTCAGGTCAGTTTAATAACCCTTTACCTTCAGGTCAGTTTAACCTTCAGGTCAGTTTAATAACCCTTAACCTTCAGGTCAGTTTAATAACCCTTAACCTTCAGGTCAGTTTAATAACCCTTTACCTTCAGGTCAGTTTAATAACCCTTAACCTTCAGGTCAGTTTAATAACCCTTAACCTTCAGGTCAGTTTAATAACCCTTAACCTTCAGGTCAGTTTAATAACCCTTAACCTTCAGGTCAGTTTAATAACCCTTAACCTTCAGGTCAGTTTAATAACCCTTAACCTACAGGTCAGTTTAATAACCCTTAACCTTCAGGTCAGTTTAATAACCCTTAACCTACAGGTCAGTTTAATAACCCTTAACCTTCAGGTCAGTTTAATAACCCTTAACCTTCAGGTCAGTTTAATAACCCTTAACCTTCAGGTCAGTTTAATAACCCTTAACCTTCAGGTCAGTTTAATAACCCTTAACCTTCAGGTCAGTTTAATAACCCTTAACCTTCAGGTCAGTTTAATAACCCTTAACCTTCAGGTCAGTTTAATAACCCTTAACCTTCAGGTCAGTTTAATAACCCTTAACCTTCAGGTCAGTTTAATAACCCTTAACCTTCAGGTCAGTTTAATAACCCTTAACCTTCAGGTCAGTTTAATAACCCTTAACCTTCAGGTCAGTTTAATAACCCTTAACCTTCAGGTCAGTTTAATAACCCTTAACCTTCAGGTCAGTTTAATAACCCTTAACCTACAGGTCAGTTTAATAACCCTTAACCTTCAGGTCAGTTTAATAACCCTTAACCTTCAGGTCAGTTTAATAACCCTTAACCTTCAGGTCAGTTTAATAACCCTTAACCTACAGGTCAGTTTAATAACCCTTAACCTTCAGGTCAGTTTAATAACCCTTAACCTACAGGTCAGTTTAATAACCCTTAACCTTCAGGTCAGTTTAATAACCCTTAACCTTCAGGTCAGTTTAATAACCCTTAACCTTCAGGTCAGTTTAATAACCCTTAACCTTCAGGTCAGTTTAATAACCCTTAACCTTCAGGTCAGTTTAATAACCCTTAACCTTCAGGTCAGTTTAATAACCCTTAACCTTCAGGTCAGTTTAATAACCCTTAACCTTCAGGTCAGTTTAATAACCCTTAACCTTCAGGTCAGTTTAATAACCCTTAACCTTCAGGTCAGTTTAATAACCCTTAACCTTCAGGTCAGTTTAATAACCCTTAACCTTCAGGTCAGTTTAATAACCCTTAACCTTCAGGTCAGTTTAATAACCCTTAACCTTCAGGTCAGTTTAATAACCCTTAACCTACAGGTCAGTTTAATAACCCTTAACCTTCAGGTCAGTTTAATAACCCTTAACCTTCAGGTCAGTTTAATAACCCTTAACCTACAGGTCAGTTTAATAACCCTTAACCTTCAAGTCAGTTTAACCTTCAGGTCTTATCTAGTGCCCTGCTTTTGAGTGGGAGTTGGGAACCATCTCTATCTGTCTGTCTGTTCACCTCCTGTCTGTCTGTCTGTCCACCTCCTGTCTGTCTGTCTGTCTGTCCACCTCCTGTCTGGCTGTCTGTCTGTCCACCTCCTGTCTGTCTGTCTGTCCACCTCCTGTCTGTCTGTTCTCCTTCTGGGTCTCAATTAATCCTCAATTAACTTTCATCTGCAGATATTTAACTTCAACCTGCTGGAGATCGACAGCGACCTCCGACTAGCAGGTACACACACACACACACAAACACACAGAGATGCACACACACACGCACACGCACACACAGAGACAAAGGCACACACACAATGTCCATCCATTACCACGAGCCCAATTAAGGTGCCACCAACCAACTGTGCGGTACAGACACACACACACACACACACACACACACACACACACACACACACACACACACACACACACACACACACACACACACACACACACACACACACACACACACACACACACACACACACACACACACAGAGACAAAGGTACACACACACACACAGACACACACACACACAGACAGACAGACACACACACACACACACACACACACACACACACACACACACACACACACACACACACACACACACACACACACACACACACACACACACACACACACACACATACACACACACATACACACACACAGAGACAAAGGTACACACACACACAGAGACACACACACAGACAAAGGTACACACACACACACAAAGGTACAGATATTACGTCTGTGTTCTGTGTGTGTAGAGTCCTTACTGCTGCAGTTGGAGGAGGAGTTATCGACGGAGTACGCCTCCTTCCAGAGGGGCGTGGCTGTCCAATGTGCCTGTTACTGCCACACAGCCAATCGTTTGGAATGCGAGAACTGCCAATCAAATCACCTGCTGCTACTGGTCTACGAGTAAGACCCCCTTGTTCCAGCGTTAATATCTTGTTACCATGGGGACTGTTACTATGGGGATTATTACCATGGGGAGTGTTACCATGTTGGACTGGGGAATATTACCATGTTGGACTGGGGAGTATTACCATGTTGGGCTGGGGAGTATTACCATGTTGGACTGGGGAGTGTTACCATGTTGGACTGGGGAGTATTACCATGTTGGACTGGGGAGTATTACCATTTTGGACTGGGGAGTATTACCATGTTGGACTGGGGAGTATTACCATGTTGGACTGGGGAGTATTACCATGTTGGACTGGGGAGTGTTACCATGTTGGACTGGGGAGTATTACCATGTTGGACTGGGGAGTGTTACCATGTTGGACTGGGGAGTGTTACCATGTTGGACTGGGGAGTGTTACCATGTTGGACTGGGGAGTATTACCATGTTGGACTGGGGAGTATCACCATGTTGGACTGGGGAGTATTACCATGTTGGACTGGGGAGTATTACCATGTTGGACTGGGGAGTATTACCATGTTGGGCTGGGGAGTGTTACCATGTTGGACTGGGGAGTATTACCATGTTGGACTGGGGAGTATTACCATGTTGGACTGGGGAGTATTACCATGTTGGACTGGGGAGTGTTACCATGTTGGACTGGGGAGTGTTACCATGTTGGACTGGGGAGTATTACCATGTTGGACTGGGGAGTATCACCATGTTGGACTGGGGACTGGGGAGTATTACCATGTTGGACTGGGGAGTATTACCATGTTGGACTGGGGAGTATTACCATGTTGGCCTGGGGAGTATTACCATGTTGGACTGGGGAGTATTACCATGTTGGACTGGGGAGTATTACCATGGTGGACTGGGGAGTATTACCATGTTGGACTGGGGGGTATTACCATGTTGGACTGGGGAGTATTACCATGTTGGACTGGGGAGTATTACCATGTTGGACTGGGGAGTGTTACCATGTTGGACTGGGGAGTGTTACCATGTTGGACTGGGGAGTGTTACCATGTTGGACTGGGGAGTGTTACCATGTTGGACTGGGGAGTATTACCATGTTGGACTGGGGAGTATCACCATGTTGGACTGGGGAGTATTACCATGTTGGACTGGGGAGTATTACCATGTTGGGCTGGGGAGTGTTACCATGTTGGACTGGGGAGTATTACCATGTTGGACTGGGGAGTATTACCATGTTGGACTGGGGAGTATTACCATGTTGGACTGGGGAGTGTTACCATGTTGGACTGGGGAGTGTTACCATGTTGGACTGGGGAGTATTACCATGTTGGACTGGGGAGTATCACCATGTTGGACTGGGGACTGGGGAGTATTACCATGTTGGACTGGGGAGTATTACCATGTTGGACTGGGTGGACTGGGGAGTATTACCATGTTGGACTGGGGAGTATTACCATGTTGGACTGGGGAGTATTACCATGTTGGACTGGGTGGACTGGGGAGTATTACCATGTTGGACTGGGGAGTATTACCATGTTGGACTGGGGAGTATTACCATGGTGGACTGGGGAGTATTACCATGTTGGACTGGGGGGTATTACCATGTTGGACTGGGGAGTATTACCATGTTGGACTGGGGAGTATTACCATGTTGGACTGGGGAGTATTACCATGTTGGACTGGGGAGTATTACCATGTTGGACTGGGGAGTATTACCATGTTGGACTGGGGAGTATTACCATGTTGGACTGGGGGGTATTACCATGTTGGACTGGGGAGTATTACCATGTTGGACTGGGGAGTGTTACCATGTTGGACTGGGGAGTGTTACCATGTTGGACTGGGGAGTGTTACCATGTTGGACTGGGGAGTGTTACCATGTTGGACTGGGGAGTGTTACCATGTTGGACTGGGGAGTATTACCATGTTGGACTGGGGAGTATCACCATGTTGGACTGGGGACTGGGGAGTATTACCATGTTGGACTGGGGAGTATTACCATGTTGGACTGGGTGGACTGGGGAGTATTACCATGTTGGACTGGGGAGTATTACCATGTTGGACTGGGGAGTATTACCATGTTGGACTGGGGAGTATTACCATGTTGGACTGGGGAGTATTACCATGTTGGACTGGGTGGACTGGGGAGTATTACCATGTTGGACTGGGGAGTATTACCATGTTGGACTGGGGAGTATTACCATGTTGGACTGGGGAGTATTACCATGGTGGACTGGGGAGTATTACCATGTTGGACTGGGGGGTATTACCATGTTGGACTGGGGAGTATTACCATGTTGGACTGGGGAGTATTACCATGTTGGACTGGGGAGTATTACCATGTTGGACTGGGGAGTATTACCATGTTGGACTGGGGAGTATTACCATGTTGGACTGGGGAGTATTACCATGTTGGACTGGGGGGTATTACCATGTTGGACTGGGGAGTATTACCATGTTGGACTGGGGAGTATTACCATGTTGGACTGGGGAGTATTACCCTGTTGGACTGGGGAGTATTACCATGTTGGACTGGGGAGTATTACCATGTTGGACTGGGGAGTATTACCATGTTGGACTGGGGAGTATTACCATGTTGGACTGGGGAGTATTACCATGTTGGACTGGGGAGTATTACCATGTTGGACTGGGGAGTATTACCCTTATCTACTGTTTTCTGTTCTTTGTGTTAATGATTTTTGTATTCTCATGTCCTGTGTGTTTGTGTGTGTGTTGCAGTTATTCGCAGGTGTTTCAGTGTGTGTGTCGCTTCCTTGGACGTGCTGAGAGAGAGAGACCGAGAGCAGCAGCTGTTATGAGACTGGGAGCAGCTCACCTCTTCATTACACACTGTCAACCTCCTGGGTACGTACTGTCAACCCTCCTGTCAACCTCCTGTCAACCTCCTGGGTACGTACTGTCAACCTCCTGGGTACACACTGTCAACCTCCTGGGTATGCACTGTCAACCTCCTGGGTACGCACTGTCAACCTCCTGGGTACGTACTGTCAACCTCCTGGGTACGTACTGTCAACCTCCTGGGTACGTACTGTCAACCTCCTGGGTACACACTGTCAACCTCCTGGGTACACACTGTCAACCTCCTGGGTACACACTGTCAACCTCCTGGGTACACACTGTCAACCTCCTGGGTACACACTGTCAACCTCCTGGGTACACACTGTCAACCTCCTGGGTACACACTGTCAACCTCCTGTACGCACTGTCAACCCCCTGTCAACCTCCTGGGTACGCACTGTCAACCTCCTGGGTACGTACTGTCAACCTCCTGGGTACGCGCTGTCAACCTCCTGGGTACGCGCTGTCAACCTCCTGGGTATGTGCTGTCAACCGCCTGGGTATGCACTGTCAACCTCCTGGGTATGCACTGTCAACCTCCTGGGTACGTACTGTCAACCTCCTGGGTACGTACTGTCAACCTCCTGGGTACGTACTGTCAACCTCCTGGGTACGTACTGTCAACCTCCTGGGTACACACTGTCAACCTCCTGGGTACGCACTGTCATCCTCCTGGGTACGTACTGTCAACCTCCTGGGTACGCACTGTCAACATCCTGGGTACGCACTGTCAACATCCTGGGTACGCACTGTCAACCTCCTGGGTACGTGCTGTCAACCTCCTGGGTACGCGCTGTCAACCTCCTGGGTACGTACTGTCAAGATCCTGGGTACGTACTGTCAAGATCCTGGGTACATACTGTCAACCTCCTGGGTACGTACTGTCAACCTCCTGGGTACGCACTGTCAACCTCCTGGGTACGCACTGTCAACATCCTGGGTACGTACTGTCAAGATCCTGGGTACATACTGTCAACCTCCTGGGTACGTACTGTCAACCTCCTGGGTACGTACTGTCAACCTCCTGGGTACGTACTGTCAACCTCCTGGGTACGCGCTGTCAACCTCCTGGGTACGCACTGTCAACCTCCTGGGTACGCACTGTCAACCTCCTGGGTACGCACTGTCAACCTCCTGGGTACGCACTGTCAACCTCCTGGGTACGCACTGTCAACCAGCTGGGTACGCACTGTCAACCAGCTGGGTATGCACTGTCAACCTCCTGTACGCACTGTCAACCTCCTGTCAACCTCCTGGGTAGACACTGTCAACCTCCTGTACGTACTGTCAACCTCCTGGGTACGTACTGTCAACCTCCTGGGTACGCACTGTCATCCTCCTGGGTAAGTACTGTCAACCTCCTGCGTACGTACTGTCATCCTCCTGGGTACGTACTGTCAACCTCCTGGGTACGCACTGTCAACATCCTGGGTACGCACTGTCAACCTCCTGGGTACGTACTGTCAACCTCCTGGGTACGTACTGTCAACCTCCTGGGTATGTACTGTCAACCTCCTGGGTACGTACTGTCAACCTCCTGGGTACACACTGTCAACCTCCTGGGTACGTACTGTCAACCTCCTGGGTACGCACTGTCAACCTCCTGGGTACGCACTGTCAACCAGCTGGGTAGACACTGTCAACCTCCTGGGTATGCACTGTCAACCTCCTTCCAGATATAATGAAAAGTTGGCGGCAATACCTTCCAGATACTGTTCCTTCCAGATACTGTTCTTTCCAGATACCGTACCTTCCAGATACCGTACCTTCCAGATACCGTACCTTCCAGATACCGTACCTTCCAGATACCGTACCGTCCAGATACCGTACCGTCCAGATACCGTACCGTCCAGATACCGTACCTTCCAGATACCGTACCTTCCAGATACCGTACCTTCCAGATACCGTACCTTCCAGATACCGTACCGTCCAGATACCGTACCGTCCAGATACCGTACCTTCCAGATACCGTACCTTCCAGATACCGTACCATCCAGATACCGTACCTTCCAGATACCGTACCGTCCAGATACCGTACCGTCCAGATACCGTACCTTCCAGATACCGTACCTTCCAGAGACCGTACCGTCCAGATACCGTACCGTCCAGATACCGTACCGTCCAGATACCGTACCGTCCAGATACCGTACCTTCCAGATACCGTACCGTCCAGATACCGTACCGTCCAGATACCGTACCTTCCAGAGACCGTACCTTCCAGATACAGATAAAAAAAAATATATATGTATACCCCCTTTTTCTCCCCAATTTCGTGGTATCCGATTGGTTATTAGTCTTGTCTCATCGCTGCAACTCCCGTACGGACTCGGCAGAGGCGAAGGTCGAGCCGTGCGTCCCCACGAAACACGACCCAACCAAGCCATACTGCTTCTTGACACAATGCCCACTTAACCCGGAAGCCAGCCGCGTCCCCACGAAACACGACCCAACCAAGCCGCACTGCTTCTTGACACAATGCCCACTTAACCCGGAAGCCAGCCGCGTCCCCACGAAACACGACCCAACCAAGCCGCACTGCTTCTTGACACAATGCCCACTTAACCCGGAAGCCAGCCGCATCCCCACGAAACAAGACCCAACCAAGCCACACTGCTTCTTGACACAATGCCCACTTAACCCGGAAGCCAGCCGCATCCCCACGAAACACGACCCAACCAAGCCACACTGCTTCTTGACACAATGCCCACTTAACCCGGAAGCCAGCCGCGTCCCCACGAAACACGACCCAACCAAGCCATACTGCTTCTTGACACAATGCCCACTTAACCCGGAAGCCAGCCGC
Organism: Salvelinus alpinus; assembly: GCF_045679555.1. Classification (NCBI taxonomy): domain Eukaryota; kingdom Metazoa; phylum Chordata; class Actinopteri; order Salmoniformes; family Salmonidae; genus Salvelinus; species Salvelinus alpinus. The sequence continues at coordinate 117,660,327 of NC_092087.1, read as the reverse complement.
GTCCCCACGAAACACGACCCAACCAAGCCATACTGCTTCTTGACACAATGCCCACTTAACCCGGAAGCCAGCCGCGTCCCCACGAAACACGACCCAACCAAGCCACACTGCTTCTTGACACAATGCCCACTTAACCCGGAAGCCAGCCGCGTCCCCACGAAACACGACCCAACCAAGCCATACTGCTTCTTGACACAATGCCCACTTAACCCGGAAGCCAGCCGCGTCCCCACGAAACACGACCCAACCAAGCCATACTGCTTCTTGACACAATGCCCACTTAACCCGGAAGCCAGCCGCATCCCCACGAAACACGACCCAACCAAGCCACACTGCTTCTTGACACAATGCCCACTTAACCCGGAAGCCAGCCGCATCCCCACGAAACACGACCCAACCAAGCCACACTGCTTCTTGACACAATGCCCACTTAACCCGGAAGCCAGCCGCGTCCCCACGAAACACAACCCAACCAAGCCGCACTCGAACCCAGAATCTCGAGTGGCACAGCTGCGATGCAGTGCCTTAGACAACGGCACCACTCGGGAGGCTTCTCACACACTTCTGATATGACAAAATCCGATACAGCTTCCCTTTAATCTTCCTCGAGGTCTAACCCCTGACTTCTCTAACCCCTAACAGACCAGTGATTTCCCATCATCTCGAGGCCAGGATAGAGGAGGCCCTGCCCTTGCTGCTAACCAGGTACACATACACAACATACACCAAATCCCATATGGACCCCTACACCCTAAAGCACGTGGCCATCTCAGGTGTTTGGGATAGGGGAATAGCTCCACCTTGCGCTCTGATAAGCTTGGTGGTAGTTTCAACATATTGCTTAGACTCATCAAATCCTCTCAGACCTCCACAAGTGGTGTAGGGTCTAGGGGTCCATTTAGGACTGGGTAACACCATAGGGTCTAGAGGTCCATTTAGGACTGGGTAACACCATAGGGTCTAGAGGTCCATTTAGGACTGGGTAACACCATAGGGTCTAGAGGTCCATTTAGGACTGGGTAACACCTTAGGGTCTAGAGGTCCATTTAGGACTGGGTAACACCATAGGGTCTAGGGGTCCATTTAGGACTGGGTAACACCATATGGTCTAGGGGTCCATTTAGGACTGGGTAACACCATAGGGTCTAGAGGTCCATTTAGGACCGGGTAACACCATAGGGTCTAGAGGTCCATTTAGGACTGGGTAACACCATAGGGTCTAGGGGTCCATTTAGGACTGGGTAACACCATAGGGTCTAGAGGTCCATTTAGGACTGGGTAACACCATAGGGTCTAGAGGTCCATTTAGGACTGGGTAACACCATAGGGTCTAGAGGTCCATTTAGGACTGGGTAACACCATAGGGTCTAGGGGTCCATTTAGGACTGGGTAACACCATAGGGTCTCGGGGTCCATTTAGGACTGGGTAACACCATAGGGTCTAGAGGTCCATTTAGGACTGGGTAACACCATAGGGTCTAGGGGTCCATTTAGAACCGGGTAACACCATAGGGTCTAGAGGTCCATTTAGGACTGGGTAACACCATAGGGTCTAGAGGTCCATTTAGGACTGGGTAACACCATAGGGTCTAGGGGTCCATTTAGGACTGGGTAACACCATAGGGTCTAGGGGTCCATTTAGGACTGGGTAACACCATAGGGTCTAGAGGTCCATTTAGGACTGGGTAACACCATAGGGTCTAGGGGTCCATTTAGGACTGGGTAACACCATAGGGTCTAGGGGTCCATTTAGGACTGGGTAACACCATAGGGTCTAGGGGTCCATTTAGGACTGGGTAACACCATAGGGTCTCGGGGTCCATTTAGGACTGGGTAACACCATAGGGTCTAGGGGTCCATTTAGGACTGGGTAACACCATAGGGTCTAGAGGTCCATTTAGGACTGGGTAACACCATAGGGTCTAGGGGTCCATTTAGGACTGGGTAACACCATAGGGTCTAGAGGTCCATTTAGGACTGGGTAACACCATAGGGTCTAGAGGTCCATTTAGGACTGGGTAACACCATAGGGTCTAGGGGTCCATTTAAGACTGGGTAACACCATAGGGTCTAGGGGTCCATTTAGGACTGGGTAACACCATAGGGTCTAGGGGTCCATTTAGGACTGGGAAACACCATAGGGTCTAGAGGTCCATTTAGGACTGGGTAACACCATAGGGTCTAGGGGTCCATTTAGGACTGGGTAACACCATAGGGTCTAGAGGTCCATTTAGGACTGGGTAACACCATAGGGTCTAGGGGTACATTTAGGACTGGGTAACACCATAGGGTCTAGGGGTCCATTTAGGACTGGGTAACACCATAGGGTCTAGAGGTCCATTTAGGACTGGGTAACACCATAGGGTCTAGGGGTCCATTTAGGACTGGGTAACACCATAGGGTCTAGGGGTCCATTTAGGACTGGGTAACACCATAGGGTCTAGGGGTCCATTTAGGACTGGGAAACACCATAGGGTCTAGAGGTCCATTTAGGACTGGGTAACACCATAGGGTCTAGAGGTCCATTTAGGACTGGGTAACACCATAGGGTCTAGGGGTCCATTTAGGACTGGGTAACACCATAGGGTCTAGAGGTCCATTTAGGACTGGGTAACACCATAGGGTCTAGAGGTCCATTTAGGACTGGGTAACACCATAGGGTCTAGAGGTCCATTTAGGACTGGGTAACACCATAGGGTCTAGGGGTCCATTTAGGACTGGGTAACACCATAGGGTCTAGAGGTCCATTTAGGACTGGGTAAAACCATAGGGTCTAGGGGTCCATTTAGGACTGGGTAACACCATAGGGTCTAGAGGTCCATTTAGGACTGGGTAACACCATAGGGTCTAGGGGTCCATTTAGGACTGGGTAACACCATATGGTCTAGGGGTCCATTTAGGACTGGGTAACACCATAGGGTCTAGGGGTGCATTTAGGACTGGGTATCACCATAGGGTCTAGGGGTCCATTTAGGACTGGGTAACACCATAGGGTCCAGGGGTCCATTTAGGACTGGGTAACACCATAGGGTCTAGAGGTCCATTTAGGACTGGGTAACACCATAGGGTCTAGAGGTCCATTTAGGACTGGGTAACACCATAGGGTCTAGGGGTCCATTTAGGACTGGGTAACACCATAGGGTCTAGAGGTCCATTTAGGACTGGGTAACACCATAGGGTCTAGAGGTCCATTTAGGACTGGGTAACACCATAGGGTCTAGAGGTCCATTTAGGACTGGGTAACACCATAGGGTCTAGGGGTCCATTTAGGACCGGGTAACACCATAGGGTCTAGGGGTCCATTTAGGACCGGGTAACAGCATAGGGTCTAGAGGTCCATTTAGGACCGGGTAACACCATAGGGTCTAGAGGTCCATTTAGGACCGGGTAACACCATAGGGTCTAGAGGTCCATTTAGGACTGGGTAACACCATAGGGTCTAGAGGTCCATTTAGGACTGGGTAACACCATAGGGTCTAGAGGTCCATTTAGGACTGGGTAACACCATAGGGTCTAGAGGTCCATTTAGGACTGGGTAACACCATAGGGTCTAGAGGTCCATTTAGGACTGGGTAACACCATAGGGTCTAGGGGTCCATTTAGGACTGGGTAACACCATAGGGTCTAGAGGTCCATTTAGGACTGGGTAACACCATAGGGTCTAGGGGTCCATTTAGGACTGGGTAACACCATAGGGTCTAGAGGTCCATTTAGGACTGGGTAACACCATAGGGTCTAGAGGTCCATTTAGGACTGGGTAACACCATAGGGTCTAGGGGTCCATTTAGGACTGGGTAACACCATAGGGTCTAGAGGTCCATTTAGGACTGGGTAACACCATAGGGTCTAGGGGTCCATTTAGGACTGGGAAACACCATAGGGTCTAGAGGTCCATTTAGGACTGGGTAACACCATAGGGTCTAGAGGTCCATTTAGGACTGGGTAACACCATAGGGTCTAGAGGTCCATTTAGGACTGGGTAACACCATAGGGTCTAGGGGTCCATTTAGGACTGGGTACCACCATAGGGTCTAGGGGTCCATTTAGGACTGGGTAACACCATAGGGTCTAGGGGTCCATTTAGGACTGGGTAACACCATAGGGTCTAGAGGTCCATTTAGGACTGGGTAACACCATAGGGTCTAGAGGTCCATTTAGGACTGGGTAACACCATAGGGTCTAGGGGTCCATTTAGGACTGGGTAACACCATAGGGTCTAGAGGTCCATTTAGGACTGGGTAACACCATAGGGTCTAGAGGTCCATTTAGGACTGGGTAACACCATAGGGTCTAGAGGTCCATTTAGGACTGGGTAACACCATAGGGTCTAGGGGTCCATTTAGGACTGGGTAACACCATAGGGTCTAGAGGTCCATTTAGGACTGGGTAAAACCATAGGGTCTAGGGGTCCATTTAGGACTGGGTAACACCATAGGGTCTAGAGGTCCATTTAGGACTGGGTAACACCATAGGGTCTAGGGGTCCATTTAGGACTGGGTAACACCATATGGTCTAGGGGTCCATTTAGGACTGGGTAACACCATAGGGTCTAGGGGTGCATTTAGGACTGGGTATCACCATAGGGTCTAGGGGTCCATTTAGGACTGGGTAACACCATAGGGTCTAGGGGTCCATTTAGGACTGGGTAACACCATAGGGTCTAGAGGTCCATTTAGGACTGGGTAACACCATAGGGTCTAGGGGTCCATTTAGGACTGGGTAACACCATAGGGTCTAGAGGTCCATTTAGGACTGGGTAACACCATAGGGTCTAGAGGTCCATTTAGGACTGGGTAACACCATAGGGTCTAGGGGTCCATTTAGGACTGGGTAACACCATAGGGTCTAGGGGTCCATTTAGGACCGGGTAACACCATAGGGTCTAGAGGTCCATTTAGGACCGGGTAACACCATAGGGTCTAGAGGTCCATTTAGGACCGGGTAACACCATAGGGTCTAGAGGTCCATTTAGGACTGGGTAACACCATAGGGTCTAGGGGTCCATTTAGGACTGGGTAACACCATAGGGTCTAGAGGTCCATTTAGGACTGGGTAACACCATAGGGTCTAGAGGTCCATTTAGGACTGGGTAACACCATAGGGTCTAGAGGTCCATTTAGGACTGGGTAACACCATAGGGTCTAGAGGTCCATTTAGGACTGGGTAACACCATAGGGTCTAGGGGTCCATTTAGGACTGGGTAACACCATAGGGTCTAGAGGTCCATTTAGGACTGGGTAACACCATAGGGTCTAGGGGTCCATTTAGGACTGGGTAACACCATAGGGTCTAGAGGTCCATTTAGGACTGGGTAACACCATAGGGTCTAGAGGTCCATTTAGGACTGGGTAACACCATAGGGTCTAGGGGTCCATTTAGGACTGGGTAACACCATAGGGTCTAGGGGTCCATTTAGGACTGGGTAACACCATAGGGTCTAGAGGTCCATTTAGGACTGGGTAACACCATAGGGTCTAGGGGTCCATTTAGGACTGGGTAACACCATAGGGTCTAGGGGTCCATTTAGGACTGGGTAACACCATAGGGTCTAGAGGTCCATTTAGGACTGGGTAACACCATAGGGTCTAGAGGTCCATTTAGGACTGGGTAACACCATAGGGTTTAGAGGTCCATTTAGGACTGGGTAACACCATAGGGTCTAGGGGTCCATTTAGGACTGGGTAACACCATAGGGTCTAGAGGTCCATTTAGGACTGGGTAACACCATAGGGTCTAGAGGTCCATTTAGGACTGGGTAACACCATAGGGTCTAGGGGTCCATTTAGGACTGGGTAACACCATAGGGTCTATGGGTCCATTTAGGACTGGGTAACACCATAGGGTCTAGAGGTCCATTTAGGACTGGGTAACACCATAGGGTCTAGGGGTCCATTTAGGACTGGGTAACACCATAGGGTCTAGAGGTCCATTTAGGACCGGGTAACACCATAGGGTCTAGAGGTCCATTTAGGACCGGGTAACACCTTAGGGTCTAGGGGTCCATTTAGGACCGGGTAACACCATAGGGTCTAGGGGTCCATTTAGGACTGGGTAACACCATAGGGTCTAGGGGTCCATTTAGGACTGGGTAACACCATAGGGTCTAGGGGTCCATTTAGGACTGGGTAACACCATAGGGTCTAGGGGTCCATTTAGGACTGGGTAACACCATAGGGTCTAGGGGTCCATTTAGGACTGGGTAACACCATAGGGTCTAGGGGTCCATTTAGGACTGGGTAACACCATAGGGTCTAGGGGTCCTTTTAGGACTGGGTAACACCATAGGGTCTAGGGGTCCATTTAGGACTGGGAAACACCATAGGGTCTAGGGGTCCATTTAGGACTGGGTAACACCATAGGGTCTAGGGGTCCATTTAGGACTGGGTAACACCATAGGGTCTAGGGGTCCATTTAGGACTGGGTAACACCATAGGGTCTAGGGGTCCATTTAGGACTGGGTAACACCATAGGGTCTAGGGGTCCATTTAGGACTGGGTAACACCATAGGGTCTAGGGGTCCATTTAGGACTGGGTAACACCATAGGGTCTAGGGGTCCATTTAGGACCGGTTAACACCATAGGGTCTAGGGGTCCATTTAGGACCGGGTAACACCATAGGGTCTAGGGGTCCATTTAGGACCGGGTAACACCATAGGGTCTAGAGGTCCATTTAGGACTGGGTAACACCATAGGGTCTAGAGGTCCATTTAGGACTGGGTAACACCATAGGGTCTAGGGGTCCATTTAGGACCGGGTAACACCATAGGGTCTAGAGGTCCATTTAGGACTGGGTAACACCATAGGGTCTAGGGATCCATTTAGGACCGGGTAACACCATAGGGTCTAGGGATCCATTTAGGACTGGGTAACACCATAGGGTCTAGGGATCCATTTAGGACTGGGTAACACCAAGGCAGCAGCTACTCTTCCTACTACCTTCCTTTCCTATTATTTTAAAACACTGTACATCAAATACACTACATACAGTATATTATACTGCAGTATTAAAACACTGTACATCAAATACACTACATACAGTATATTATACTGCAGTATTAAAACACTGTACATCAAACACACTACATAGAGTATATTATACTGCAGTATTAAAACACTGTACATCAAATACACTACATACAGTATATTATATTGCAGTATTAAAACACTATACATCAAATACACTACATACAGTATATTATACTGCAGTATTAAAACACTGTACATCAAACACACTACATACAGTATATTATACTGCAGTATTAAAACACTATACATCAAATACACTACATACAGTATATTATACTGCAGTATTAAAACACTATACATCAAATACACTACATACAGTATATTATACTGCAGTATTAAAAACACTATACATCAAATACACTACATACAGTATATTATACTGCAGTATTAAAACACTATACATCAAATACACTACATACAGTATATTATACTGCAGTATTAAAACACTATACATCAAATACATCAAATACACTACATACAGTATATTATACTGCAGTATTAAAACACTATACATCAAATACACTACATACAGTATATTATACTGCAGTATTAAAACACTACATCAAGTACACTACATACAGTATATTATACTGCAGTATTAAAACACTATACATCAAATACACTACATACAGTATATTATACTGCAGTATTAAAACACTATACAAAAAATACACTACATACAGTATATTATACTGCAGTATTAAAACACTGTTGTATACATCAAATAGAGTATATTATACTGCAGTATTAAAACACTGTTGTATACATCAAATACAGTATATTATACTGCAGTATTAAAACACTATACATCAAATACACTCCATACAGTATATTATACTGCAGTATTGAAACACTATACATCAAATACACTATATACAGTATATTATACTGCAGTATTAAACCATTATACAGCAAATACACTACATACAGTATATTATACTGCAGTATTAAAACACTATACATCAAATACATCAAATACACTACATACAGTATATTATACTGCAGTATTAAAACACTATACATCAAATACACTACATACAGTATATTATACTGCAGTATTAAAACACTACATCAAGTACACTACATACAGTATATTATACTGCAGTATTAAAACACTATACATCAAATACACTACATACAGTATATTATACTGCAGTATTAAAACACTATACAAAAAATACACTACATACAGTATATTATACTGCAGTATTAAAACACTGTTGTATACATCAAATAGAGTATATTATACTGCAGTATTAAAACACTGTTGTATACATCAAATACAGTATATTATACTGCAGTATTAAAACACTGTTGTATACATCAAATAGAGTATATTATACTGCAGTATTAAAACACTGTTGTATACATCAAATACAGTATATTATACTGCAGTATTAAAACACTGTATGTATGTGTCTGTGTGTGTCTCTTCACAGTCCCCGCTGTTCCATAAGGTGTATTTTTATCTGTGTTTTAAATCTGATTCTCCTGCGTCATCAGTTACCTGATGTGGAATAGAGTTCCATGTAGTCATGGCTCTATGTAGTACTGTGAGCCTCCCATCGTCTGTTCTGGACTTGGGGACTGTGAAGTGACCTCTGGTGACCTCTGGTGTGTGTGGTGTGTTTCTCTCTGTGTGTGTGTGTGTGTGTGTGTTTGTGTGTTCAGGGTAATGGAGGCGGTGCGGAGACAGATGGTGGAGTGTGACTTCAGTCCAGAGTTTCTCCAGAAACTTCAAAGTTTCTACCAGACCCTCCCCCTACCTCCCAGCTGCATCGCTCTGAGAAACAGGTACAGACCAGACCCTCCCCATACCCCCCAGCTGCATCTCTCTGAGAAACAGGTACAGACCCTCCCCCCTACCCCCCAGCTGCATCGCTCTGAGAAACAGGTACAGACCCTCCCCCCTACCTCCCAGCTGCATCGCTCTGAGAAACAGGTACAGACCCTCCCCCCTACCTCCCAGCTGCATCGCTCTGAGAAACAGGTACAGACCCTCCCCCCTACCCCCCCCAGCTGCATCTCTCTGAGAAACAGGTACAGACCCTCCCCCTACCTCCCAGCTGCATCGCTCTGAGAAACAGGTACAGACCCTCCCCCTACCCCCCAGCTGCATCGCTCTGAGAAACAGGTACAGACCAGACCCTCCCCCCTACCTCCCAGCTGCATCGCTCTGAGAAACAGGTACAGACCCTCCCCCCTACCTCCCAGCTGCATCGCTCTGAGAAACAGGGACAGACCCTCCCCCCTACCTCCCAGCTGCATCGCTCTGAGAAACAGGTACAGACCCTCCCCCTACCTCCCAGCTGCATCGCTCTGAGAAACAGGTACAGACCAGACCCTCCCCCCTACCCCCCAGCTGCATCGCTCTGAGAAACAGGTACAGACCCTCCCCCCTACCCCCCAGCTGCATCGCTCTGAGAAACAGGTACAGACCCTCCCCCCTACCTCCCAGCTGCATCGCTCTGAGAAACAGGTACAGACCCTCCCCCTACCTCCCAGCTGCATCTCTCTGAGAAACAGGTACAGACCAGACCCTCCCCCTACCTACCAGCTGCATCGCTCTGAGAAACAGGTACAGACCCTCCCCCCTACCCCCCAGCTGCATCTCTCTGAGAAACAGGGACAGACCCTCCCCCCTACCTCCCAGCTGCATCGCTCTGAGAAACAGGGACAGACCCTCCCCCCTACCTCCCAGCTGCATCGCTCTGAGAAACAGGTACAGACCCTCCCCCCTACCCCCCAGCTGCATCGCTCTGAGAAACAGGGACAGACCCTCCCCCCTACCTCCCAGCTGCATCGCTCTGAGAAACAGGTACAGACCCTCCCCCTACCTCCCAGCTGCATCTCTCTGAGAAACAGGTACAGACCAGACCCTCCCCCTACCTACCAGCTGCATCGCTCTGAGAAACAGGTACAGACCCTCCCCCCTACCCCCCAGCTGCATCTCTCTGAGAAACAGGGACAGACCCTCCACCCTACCTCCCAGCTGCATCGCTCTGAGAAACAGGGACAGACCCTCCCCCCTACCTCCCAGCTGCATCGCTCTGAGAAACAGGTATAGACCCTCCCCCCTACCCTCCAGCTGCATCGCTCTGAGAAACAGGTACAGACCCTCCCCCCTACCCCCCAGCTGCATCGCTCTGAGAAACAGGGACAGACCCTCCCCCCTACCTCTCAGCTGCATCGGTCGGTCTCAGTGTTAAAGGGACAGGACGTTAATGTGTTCCAGGCTGTGTGTTCTCCCCTGGTCAGACGTCCTGCTGGTCTCAGTGTTAAAGGGACAGGACGTTAATGTGTTCCAGGCTGTGTGTTCTCCCCTGGTCAGACGTCCTGCTGGTCTCAGTGTTAAAGGGACAGGACGTTAATGTGTTCCAGGCTGTGTGTTCTCCCCTGGTCAGACGTCCTGCTGGTCTCAGTGTTAAAGGGACAGAACGTTAATGTGTTCCAGGCTGTGTGTTCTCCCCTGGTCAGACGTCCTGCTGGTCTCAGTGTTAAAGGGACAGGACGTTAATGTGTTCCAGGCTGTGTGTTCTCCCCTGGTCAGACGTCCTGCTGGTCTCAGTGTTAAAGGGACAGGACGTTAATGTGTTCCAGGCTGTGTGTTCTCCCCTGGTCAGACGTCCTGCTGGTCTCAGTGTTAAAGGGACAGGACGTTAATGTGTTCCAGGCTGTGTGTTCTCCCCTGGTCAGACGTCCTGCTGGTCTCAGTGTTAAAGGGACAGGACGTTAATGTGTTCCAGGCTGTGTGTTCTCCCCTGGTCAGACGTCCTGCTGGTCTCAGTGTTAAAGGGACAGGACGTTAATGTGTTCCAGGCTGTGTGTTCTCCCCTGGTCAGACGTCCTGCTGGTCTCAGTGTTAAAGGGACAGGACGTTAATGTGTTCCAGGCTGTGTGTTCTCCCCTGGTCAGACGTCCTGCTGGTCTCAGTGTTAAAGGGACAGGACGTTAATGTGTTCCAGGCTGTGTGTTCTCCCCTGGTCAGACGTCCTGCTGGTCTCAGTGTTAAAGGGACAGGACGTTAATGTGTTCCAGGCTGTGTGTTCTCCCCTGGTCAGACGTCCTGCTGGTCTCAGTGTTAAAGGGACAGAACGTTAATGTGTTCCAGGCTGTGTGTTCTCCCCTGGTCAGACGTCCTGCTGGTCTCAGTGTTAAAGGGACAGGACGTTAATGTGTTCCAGGCTGTGTGTTCTCCCCTGGTCAGACGTCCTGCTGGTCTCAGTGTTAAAGGGACAGGACGTTAATGTGTTCCAGGCTGTGTGTTCTCCCCTGGTCAGACGTCCTGCTGGTCTCAGTGTTAAAGGGACAGGACGTTAATGTGTTCCAGGCTGTGTGTTCTCCCCTGGTCAGACGTCCTGCTGGTCTCAGTGTTAAAGGGACAGGACGTTAATGTGTTCCAGGCTGTGTGTTCTCCCCTGGTCAGACGTCCTGCTGGTCTCAGTGTTAAAGGGACAGGACGTTAATGTGTTCCAGGCTGTGTGTTCTCCCCTGGTCAGACGTCCTGCTGGTCTCAGTGTTAAAGGGACAGGACGTTAATGTGTTCCAGGCTGTGTGTTCTCCCCTGGTCAGACGTCCTGCTGGTCTCAGTGTTAAAGGGACAGGACGTTAATGTGTTCCAGGCTGTGTGTTCCCCCCTGGTCAGACGTCCTGCTGGTCTCAGTGTTAAAGGGACAGGACGTTAATGTGTTCCAGGCTGTGTGTTCTCCCCTGGTCAGACGTCCTGCTGGTCTCAGTGTTAAAGGGACAGGACGTTAATGTGTTCCAGGCTGTGTGTTCTCCCCTGGTCAGACGTCCTGCTGGTCTCAGTGTTAAAGGGACAGGACGTTAATGTGTTCCAGGCTGTGTGTTCTCCCCTGGTCAGACGTCCTGCTGGTCTCAGTGTTAAAGGGACAGAACGTTAATGTGTTCCAGGCTGTGTGTTCTCCCCTGGTCAGACGTCCTGCTGGTCTCAGTGTTAAAGGGACAGGACGTTAATGTGTTCCAGGCTGTGTGTTCTCCCCTGGTCAGACGTCCTGCTGGTCTCAGTGTTAAAGGGACAGGACGTTAATGTGTTCCAGGCTGTGTGTTCTCCCCTGGTCAGACGTCCTGCTGGTCTCAGTGTTAAAGGGACAGGACGTTAATGTGTTCCAGGCTGTGTGTTCTCCCCTGGTCAGACGTCCTGCTGGTCTCAGTGTTAAAGGGACAGAACGTGACGGGGATCCGACCGGGAAAAGGGAAGAGGGAAGCGCTCACTGAATCGGCTGCTGTTGTCCTGCTGAGAGCTGAGAAATTACAGCGACTCAAGAGGTATTTACCACCACAATGAATACATGCAGTCAACTGGTGCACTAGGTCATATATACAGTGGGGAGAAGTATTTGACACACTGCCCATTTTGCAGTTTTTCCTACTTACAAAGCATGTAGAGGTCTGTAATTTTTATCATAGGTACACTTCAACTGTGAGAGACGGAATCTAAAACAAAAATCCAGAAAATCACATTGTATGATTTTTGAGTAATTAATGTGCATTTTATTGCATGACATAAGTATTTGATACATCAGAAAAGCAGAACTTAATATTTGGTACAGAAACCTTTGTTTGCAATTACAGAGATCATACGTTTCCTGTAGTTCTTGACCAGGTTTGCACACACTGCAGCAGGGATTTTGGCCCACTCCTCCATACAGACCTTCTCCAGATCCTTCAGGTTTCGGGGCTGTCGCTGGGCAATACGGACTTTCAGCTCCCTCCAGAGATGTTCTATTGGGTTCAGGTCTGGAGACTGGCTAGGCCACTCCAGGACCTTGAGATGCTTCTTACGGAGCCACTCCTTAGTTGCCCTGGCTGTGTGTTTCGGGTCGTTGTCATGCTGGAAGACCCAGCCACGACCCATCATCAATGCTCTTACTGAGGGAAGGAGGTTGTTGGCCAAGATCTCGCGTTACATGGCCCCATCCATCCTCCCCTCAATACGGTGCAGTCGTCCCCTTTGCAGAAAAGCATCGCCAAAGAATGATGTTTCCACCTCCATGCTTAGTTAGTTTATTTATACCTTAATACTGGCACCATCTCTCTCACACACACCATCACACACACACCATCTCTCTCACACACACCATCACACACACACCATCTCTCTCACACACACCATCACACACACACCATCTCTCTCACACACACCATCACACACACACCATCTCTCTCACACACACCATCTCTCTCACACACACCATCACACACACACCATCTCTCTCACACACACCATCACACACACACCATCTCTCTCACACACACCATCACACACACACCATCTCTCTCACACACACCATCACACACACACCATCTCTCTCACACACACCATCACACACACACCATCTCTCTCACACACACCATCACACACACACCATCTCTCTCACACACACCATCACACACACACTGTACATGATCTGTCCTTATTTGGTTTATTTCTGTTTGTCTGTAGATACAGGGAGTTGACCCGTTACCTGAAGGTGGTCCGTAGTGGGAACACAGAACTGTGAGTCACTGCTCTACCTGTTACTCTGTTACTCTGTATCTACCTGTTACTCTGTTACTCTGTATCTACCTGTTACTCTGTTACTCTGTATCTACCTGTTACTCTGTTACTCTGTATCTACCTGTTACTCTGTTACTCTGTATCTACCTGTTACTCTGTTACTCTGTATCTACCTGTTACTCTGTTACTCTGTATCTACCTGTTACTCTGTATCTACCTGTTACTCTGTATCTACCTGTTACTCTGTTACTCTGTATCTACCTGTTACTCTGTATCTACCTGTTACTCTGTATCTACCTGTTACTCTGTATCTACCTGTTACTCTGTTACTCTGTATCTACCTGTTACTCTGTATCTACCTGTTACTCTGTATCTACCTGTTACTCTGTATCTACCTGTTACTCTGTTACTCTGTATCTACCTGTTACTCTGTATCTACCTGTTACTCTGTTACTCTGTATCTACCTGTTACTCTGTATCTACCTGTTACTCTGTTACTCTGTATCTACCTGTTACTCTGTATCTACCTGTTACTCTGTATCTACCTGTTACTCTGTATCTACCTGTTACTCTGTTACTCTGTATCTACCTGTTACTCTGTATCTACCTGTTACTCTGTTACTCTGTATCTACCTGTTACTCTGTATCTACCTGTTACTCTGTATCTACCTGTTACTCTGTATCTACCTGTTACTCTGTATCTACCTGTTACTCTGTTACTCTGTATCTACCTGTTACTCTGTATCTACCTGTTACTCTGTTACTCTGTATCTACCTGTTACTCTGTTACTCTGTATCTACCTGTTACTCTGTATCTACCTGTTACTCTGTATCTACCTGTTACTCTGTATCTACCTGTTACTCTGTATCTACCTGTTACTCTGTATCTACCTGTTACTCTGTATCTACCTGTTACTCTGTATCTACCTGTCACTCTGTTACTCTGTATCTACCTGTTACTCTGTATCTACCTGTTACTCTGTTACTCTGTATCTACCTGTTACTCTGTTACTCTGTATCTACCTGTTACTCTGTTACTCTGTATCTACCTGTTACTCTGTTACTCTGTATCTACCTGTTTGTGTGTTAGTATATATTTACGTGTGTAATGTGTGTGTGTGTGTGTAATGCTTGTGTGTGTGTGTGTGATGCTTGTCCGTGTGTGTGTGTGTGTGTGTGTACTCTAGTGTCCAGGCGGTGCGGGATCTGATCCCTCTCTTCCTGATGAAGGCGGGGGACTTCAGCTCCGCCCTCTCCTCCTTCTTCTCTCCGCCCCCTGGGGTCTGCTGCCCCGCCTGCCGCCTAACGCCACGCCTCTTCACCCTCTACCTACGCATCGTCACCACGGCAACCGCGCCCAGCACCACTGCTGTCATTGCAACTCAGCCCCTCTCCCCCGACACCCCCTGGGAGGAGGTCAAAGGTTAGATATATACACACACAGCCCCTCTCTCTCGACACTCCCTGGGAGGAGGTCAAAGGTTAGATATATACACACACAGCCCCTCTCCCCCGACACTCCCTGGGAGGAGGTCAAAGGTTAGATATATATACACACACAGCCCCTCTCCCCCGACACTCCCTGGGAGGAGGTCAAAGGTTAGATATATACACACACAGCCCCTCTCCCCCGACACCCCCTGGGAGGAGGTCAAAGGTTAGATATATACACACACAGCCCCTCTCCCCCGACACCCCCTGGGAGGAGGTCAAAGGTTAGATATATACACACACAGCCCCTCTCCCCTGACACTCCCTGGGAGGAGGTCAAAGGTGAGATATATATACACACACAGCCCCTCTCCCCCGACACTCCCTGGGAGGAGGTCACAGGTTAGATATATATACACACACAGCCCCTCTCCCCTGACACTCCCTGGGAGGAGGTCAAAGGTTAGATATATACACACAGCCCCTCTCTCTCGACACTCCCTGGGAGGAGGTCAAAGGTTAGATATATACACACACAGCCCCTCTCCCCCGACACTCCCTGGGAGGAGGTCAAAGGTTAGATATATACACACAGCCCCTCTCCCCCGACACTCCCTGGGAGGAGGTCAAAGGTTAGATATATACACGCAGCCCCTCTCCCCCGACACTCCCTGGGAGGAGGTCAAAGGTTAGATATATACACACAGCCCCTCTCCCCCGACACTCCCTGGGAGGAGGTCAAAGGTTAGATATATACACACAGCCCCTCTCCCCTGACACTCCCTGGGAGGAGATCAAAGGTTAGATATACACACACAGCCCCTCTCCCCCGACACCCCCTGGGAGGAGGTCAAAGGTTAGATATATACACACACAGCCCCTCTCCCCCGACACTCCCTGGGAGGAGGTCAAAGGTTAGATATATACACACAGCCCCTCTCCCCCAACACTCCCTGGGAGGAGGTCAAAGGTTAGATATATACACACACAGCCCCTCTCCCCCGACACTCCCTGGGAGGAGGTCAAAGGTTAGATATACACACACAGCCCCTCTCCCCCAACACTCCCTGGGAGGAGGTCAAAGGTTAGATATATACACACACAGCCCCTCTCCCTCGACACTCCCTGGGAGGAGGTCAAAGGTTAGATATATACACACACAGCCCCTCTCCCCCGACACCCCCTGGGAGGAGGTCAAAGGTTAGATATATACACACACAGCCCCTCTCCCCTGACACTCCCTGGGAGGAGGTCAAAGGTTAGATATATACACACACAGCCCCTCTCCCCCGACACTCCCTGGGAGGAGGTCAAAGGTTAGATATATACACACACAGCCCCTCTCCCCCGACACTCCCTGGGAGGAGGTCAAAGGTTAGATATATACACACACAGCCCCTCTCCCCTGACACTCCCTGGGAGGAGGTCAAAGGTTAGATATATACACACACAGCCCCTCTCCCCCGACACTCCCTGGGAGGAGGTCAAAGGTTAGATATATACACACACAGCCCCTCTCCCTCGACACTCCCTGGGAGGAGGTAAAAGGTTAGATATATACACACACAGCCCCTCTCCCCCGACACTCCCTGGGAGGAGGTCAAAGGTTAGATATATACACACACAGCCCCTCTCCCCCGACACCCCCTGGGAGGAGGTCAAAGGTTAGATATATACACACACAGCCCCTCTCCCCCGACACCCCCTGGGAGGAGGTCAAAGGTTAGATATATACACACAGCCCCTCTCCCCCGACACCCCCTGGGAGGAGGTCAAAGGTTAGATATATACACACACAGCCCCTCTCCCCTGACACTCCCTGGGAGGAGGTCAAAGGTTAGATATATATACACAGCCCCTCTCTCTCGACACCCCCTGGGAGGAGGTCAAAGGTTAGATATATACACACACAGCCCCTCTCCCCCGACACTCCCTGGGAGGAGGTCAAAGGTTAGATATATATACACACAGCCCCTCTCCCCGACACTCCCTGGGAGGAGGTCAAAGGTTAGATATATACACACAGCCCCTCTCCCCTGACACTCCCTGGGAGGAGGTCAAAGGTTAGATATATACACACACAGCCCCTCTCCCCCGACACTCCCTGGGAGGAGGTCAAAGGTTAGATATATATACACACACAGCCCCTCTCCCCCGACACTCCCTGGGAGGAGGTCAAAGGTTAGATATATACACACACAGCCCCTCTCCCCCGACACTCCCTGGGAGGAGGTCAAAGGTTAGATATATACACACACAGCCCCTCTCCCCCGACACCCCCTGGGAGGAGGTCAAAGGTTAGATATATACACACACAGCCCCTCTCCCCCGACACTCCCTGGGAGGAGGTCAAAGGTTAGATATATACACACACAGCCCCTCTCCCCTGACACTCCCTGGGAGGAGGTCAAAGGTTAGATATATACACACACAGCCCCTCTCCCCCGACACTCCCTGGGAGGAGGTCAAAGGTTAGATATATACACACACAGCCCCTCTCCCTCGACACTCCCTGGGAGGAGGTAAAAGGTTAGATATATACACACACAGCCCCTCTCCCCCGACACTCCCTGGGAGGAGGTCAAAGGTTAGATATATACACACACAGCCCCTCTCCCCCGACACCCCCTGGGAGGAGGTCAAAGGTTAGATATATACACACACAGCCCCTCTCCCCCGACACCCCCTGGGAGGAGGTCAAAGGTTAGATATATACACACAGCCCCTCTCCCCCGACACCCCCTGGGAGGAGGTCAAAGGTTAGATATATACACACACAGCCCCTCTCCCCTGACACTCCCTGGGAGGAGGTCAAAGGTTAGATATATATACACAGCCCCTCTCTCTCGACACCCCCTGGGAGGAGGTCAAAGGTTAGATATATACACACACAGCCCCTCTCCCCCGACACTCCCTGGGAGGAGGTCAAAGGTTAGATATATATACACACAGCCCCTCTCCCCGACACTCCCTGGGAGGAGGTCAAAGGTTAGATATATACACACAGCCCCTCTCCCCTGACACTCCCTGGGAGGAGGTCAAAGGTTAGATATATACACACACAGCCCCTCTCCCCCGACACTCCCTGGGAGGAGGTCAAAGGTTAGATATATATACACACACAGCCCCTCTCCCCCGACACTCCCTGGGAGGAGGTCAAAGGTTAGATATATACACACACAGCCCCTCTCCCCCGACACTCCCTGGGAGGAGGTCAAAGGTTAGATATATACACACACAGCCCCTCTCCCCCGACACCCCCTGGGAGGAGGTCAAAGGTTAGATATATACACACACAGCCCCTCTCCCCCGACACTCCCTGGGAGGAGGTCAAAGGTTAGATATATACACACACAGCCCCTCTCCCCTGACACTCCCTGGGAGGAGGTAAAAGGTTAGATATATATACACACAGCCCCTCTCCCCCGACACTCCCTGGGAGGAGGTCAAAGGTTAGATATATATACACACAGCCCCTCTCCCCCGACACTCCCTGGGAGGAGGTCAAAGGTTAGATATATACACACAGCCCCTCTCTCTCGACACTCCCTGGGAGGAGGTCAAAGGTTAGATATATACACACAGCCCCTCTCCCTCGACACTCCCTGGGAGGAGGTCAAAGGTTAGATATATACACACACAGCCCCTCTCCCCGACACTCCCTGGGAGGAGGTCAAAGGTTAGATATATACACACAGCCCCTCTCCCTCGACACTCCCTGGGAGGAGGTCAAAGGTTAGATATATACACACACAGCCCCTCTCCCCGACACGCCCTGGGAGGAGGTCAAAGGTTAGATATATACACACAGCCCCTCTCCCCCGACACTCCCTGGGAGGAGGTCAAAGGTTAGATATATACACACACAGCCCCTCTCCCCCGACACTCCCTGGGAGGAGGTCAAAGGTTAGATATATACACACAGCCCCTCTCCCCCGACACTCCCTGGGAGGAGGTCAAAGGTTAGATATATACACACACAGCCCCTCTCCCCCGACACTCCCTGGGAGGAGATCAAAGGTTAGATATACACACACAGCCCCTCTCCCCCGACACCCCCTGGGAGGAGGTCAAAGGTTAGATATATACACACACAGCCCCTCTCCCCCGACACTCCCTGGGAGGAGGTCAAAGGTTAGATATATATACACACACAGCCCCTCTCCCCCGACACCCCCTGGGAGGAGGTCAAAGGTTAGATATATATACACACACAGCCCCTCTCCCCCGACACCCCCTGGGAGGAGGTCAAAGGTTAGATATATACACACACAGCCCCTCTCCCCCGACACCCCCTGGGAGGAGGTCAAAGGTTAGATATATATACACACAGCCCCTCTCCCCCGACACTCCCTGGGAGGAGGTCAAAGGTTAGATATATATACACACACAGCCCCTTTCCCCCGACACTCCCTGGGAGGAGGTCAAAGGTTAGATATATACACACACTGCCCCTCTCCCCCGACACCCCCTGGGAGGAGGTCAAAGGTTAGATATATACACACACTGCCCCTCTCTCATCTAGCTACCTCTTCTCTCTCCTCCTGTTCTCCTCCATCTCTTCTCTCTCTCCTCCTGTTCTCCTCCATCTCTTCTCTCTCTCCTCCTGTCCTCCTCCATCTCTTCTCTCTCCTCCTGTTCTCCTCCATCTCTTCTCTCTCTCCTCCTCTTCTCCTCCATCTCTCCTCTCTCCTCCTCTTCCCTCTCTCCTGTTCTAGGTGCTGTGGTTCCCCGGCAGGTCGAGGTGGTGAAGTTTGGCCTCAGGGTTCTGAAGAGCAACACGGCTGTCTACAAGGACGTGAGTCTCACAACCTCGAGTCCAGACCCCTGAACTCTGACCCCTGAACTCTGACCCCTGAACTCTGACCCCTGAACTCTGACCCCTGAACTCTGACCCCTGAACGCTGACCCCTGAACGCTGACCCCTGAACGCTGACCCCTGAACTCAGACCCCTGAACGCTGACCCCTGAACGCTGACCCCTGAACGCACTCAGACCGGCTGAACTCAGACCGCTGAACTCAGACCCCTGAACTCAGACCGGCTGAACTCAGACCGCTGAACTCAGACCGCTGAACTCAGATGACCCCTGAACTCAGAATACCCCTGAACTCAGACGACCCCTGAACTCAGACGACCCCTGAACTCAGACGACCCCTGAACTCAGACGACCCCTGAACTCAGACGACCCCTGAACTCAGACGACCCCTGAACTCAGACGACCCCTGAACTCAGACGACCCCTGAACTCAGACGACCCCTGAACTCAGACGACCCCTGAACTCAGACGACCCCTGAACTCAGACGACCCCTGAACTCAGACGACCCCTGAACTCAGACGACCCCTGAACTCAGACCGTTGAACACAGACCCCTGAACTCAGACCCCTGAACTCAGACCCCTGAACTCAGACCCCTGAACTCAGACCCCTGAACTCTGACCCCTGAACTCTGACCCCTGAACTCTGACCCCTGAACTCTGACCCCTGAACTCAGACCCCTGAACTCAGCCATTCAACCTCAGTGTAATAATAACATAATGTATCTGTGTTTCAGTCTCAGAGTTGGTCGTATTTTCTCCACGTCCTCAATTCTCCTGCTGGTCCTCCTGACACTGCCTTTCTGACGGTACAGACACACACACACACACACAGACACACAGACACAGACACAGACACACACACACACACACACACACACACAGACACACAGACACAGACACGCAGACACACACGCAGACACACACGCAGACACACACGCAGACACACACACAGACACACACACACACACACACACACACACCCTGCGCTGCTGTTGTTTCAGCATTGTGTGTTTTGTAGGAGGCGAGAAACGTTACCATGGAGATCCTGCTGAACCAGGGATCTCTGGGACACCTCATCCAGATCCCACGGACCTTCTTGATGGTGCGCACACCACACACACACACTCACATTATACACACCACACACACACTCACATTATACACACACACACACATTATACACACACACACACACATTATACACACACACACTCACATTATACACACCACACACACACTCACATTATACACACACACACACACACACATTATACACACACACACTCACATTATACACACCACACACACACTCACATTATACACACACACATTATACACACACACACACATTATACACACACACACTCACATTGTACACACCACACACACACACTCACATTATACACACCACACACACACTCACATTATACACACACACACACACATTATACACACACACACTCACATTATACACACACACACTCACATTGTACACACACATTATACACACACACGCACTGTAGATTTTTAGATAGGGGGGTGAGAGACTTATAAAGGCTGTCGTGGTAACAAGCCTTCTATTATAAAGGCTGTCGTGGTAACAAGCGTTCTATTATAAAGGCTGTCGTGGTAACAAGCCTTCTATTATAAAGGCTGTCGTGGTAACAAACGTTCTATTATAAAGGCTGTCGTGGTAACAAGCCTTCTATTATAAAGGCTGTCGTGGTAACGAGCCTTCTATTATAAAGGCTGTCGTGGTAACAAACGTTCTATTATAAAGGCTGTCGTGGTAACAAGCGTTCTATTATAAAGGCTGTCGTGGTAACAAACGTTCTATTATAAAGGCTGTCGTGGTAACGAGCCTTCTATTATAAAGGCTGTCGTGGTAACAAGCGTTCTATTATAAAGGCTGTCGTGGTAACAAGCGTTCTATTATAAAGGCTGTCGTGGTAACAAGCGTTCTATTATAAAGGCTGTCGTGGTAACGAGCCTTCTATTATAAAGGCTGTCGTGGTAACAAACGTTCTATTATAAAGGCTGTCGTGGTAACAAGCCTTCTATTATAAAGGCTGTCGTGGTAACAAGCGTTCTATTATAAAGGCTGTCGCGGTAACAAGCGTTCTATTATAAAGGCTGTCGTGGTAACAAGCGTTCTATTATAAAGGCTGTCGTGGTAACGAGCCTTCTATTATAAAGGCTGTCGTGGTAACAAGCGTTCTATTATAAAGGCTGTCGTGGTAACAAGCCTTCTATTATAAAGGCTGTCGTGGTAACAAGCGTTCTATTATAAAGGCTGTCGCGGTAACAAGCGTTCTATTATAAAGGCTGTCGCGGTAACAAGCGTTCTATTATAAAGGCTGTCGTGGTAACAAGCGTTCTATTATAAAGGCTGTCGTGGTAACAAGCCTTCTATTATAAAGGATGTCGTGGTAACGAGCGTTCTATTATAAAGGCTGTCGTGGTAACAAGCGTTCTATTATAAAGGCTGTCGTGGTAACAAACGTTCTATTATAAAGGCTGTCGTGGTAACGAGCGTTCTTTTATAAAGTGGTATCTGCTATATATATATTAGTGTTCAGTAAAGTCTAGACATTAGATTGCTTTCTTTACATGTTTTAGCTGTGAGTTCGTTTCACATGAACCACAGAGACTTGATCATGTTGTTTAATATGTCATAGTCTGTTGTTTAATATGTCATAGTCTGTTGTTTAATAGGTCATAGTGTGTAGTTTAATAGGTCATAGTGTGTAGTTTAATAGGTCATAGTCTGTTGTTTAATAGGTCATAGTCTGTTGTTTAATAGGTCATAGTGTGTAGTTTAATAGGTCATAGTCTGTTGTTTAATAGGTCATAGTCTGTTGTTTAATAGGTCATAGTCTGTTGTTTAATAGGTCATAGTGTGTTGTTTAATAGGTCGTAGTGTGTTGTTTAATAGGTCATAGTCTGTTGTTTAATAGGTCATAGTGTGTTGTTTAATAGGTCGTAGTCTGTAGTTTAATAGGTCGTAGTCTGTAGTTTAATAGGTCATAGTCTGTTGTTTAATAGGTCATAGTGTGTTGTTTAATAGGTCGTAGTCTGTAGTTTAATAGGTCATAGTCTGTTGTTTAATAGGTCGTAGTCTGTTGTTTAATAGGTCGTAGTGTGTTGTTTAATAGGTCGTACTGTGTTGTTTAATAGGTCGTAGTCTGTTGTTTAATAGGTCGTAGTGTGTTGTTCAATAGGTCGTAGTGTGTTGTTTAATAGGTCGTAGTGTGTTGTTTAATAGGTCGTAGTCTGTTGTTTAATAGGTCGTAGTGTGTTGTTTAATAGGTCGTAGTGTGTTGTTTAATAGGTCGTAGTGTGTTGTTTAATAGGTCGTAGTGTGTTGTTTAATAGGTCGTAGTCTGTTGTTTAATAGGTCGTAGTCTGTTGTTTAATAGGTCGTAGTCTGTTGTTTAATAGGTCGTAGTCTGTTGTTTAATAGGTCGTAGTGTGTTGTTTAATAGGTCGTAGTGTGTTGTTTAATAGGTCGTAGTGTGTTGTTTAATAGGTCGTAGTGTGTTGTTTAATAGGTCGTAGTGTGTTGTTTAATAGGTCGTAGTGTGTTGTTTAATAGGTCGTAGTCTGTTGTTTAATAGGTCGTAGTCTGTTGTTTAATAGGTCGTAGTCTGTTGTTTAATAGGTCGTAGTCTGTTGTTTAATAGGTCGTAGTGTGTTGTTTAATAGGTCGTAGTGTGTTGTTTAATAGGTCGTAGTGTGTTGTTTAATAGGTCGTAGTCTGTTGTTTAATAGGTCGTAGTCTGTTGTTTAATAGGTCGTAGTCTGTTGTTTAATAGGTCGTAGTCTGTTGTTTAATAGGTCGTAGTATGTTGTTTAATAGGTCGTAGTCTGTTTAATAGGTCGTAGTGTGTTGTTTAATAGGTCGTAGTGTGTTGTTTAATAGGTCGTAGTGTGTTGTTTAATAGGTCGTAGTCTGTTGTTTAATAGGTCGTAGTGTGCTGTTTAATAGGTCGTAGTCTGTTGTTTAATAGGTCGTAGTCTGTTGTTTAATAGGTCGTAGTGTGTTGTTTAATAGGTCGTAGTGTGTTGTTTAATAGGTCGTAGTGTGTTGTTTAATAGGTCGTAGTGTGTTGTTTAATAGGTCGTAGTGTGTTGTTTAATAGGTCGTAGTCTGTTGTTTAATAGGTCGTAGTCTGTTGTTTAATAGGTCGTAGTGTGTTGTTTAATAGGTCGTAGTGTGTTGTTTAATAGGTCGTAGTGTGTTGTTTAATAGGTCGTAGTGTGTTGTTTAATAGGTCGTAGTCTGTTGTTTAATAGGTCGTAGTGTGTTGTTTAATAGGTCGTAGTGTGTTGTTTAATAGGTCGTAGTCTGTTGTTTAATAGGTCGTAGTGTGTTGTTTAATAGGTCGTAGTGTGTTGTTTAATAGGTCGTAGTCTGTTGTTTAATAGGTCGTAGTCTGTTGTTTAATAGGTCGTAGTCTGTTGTTTAATAGGTCGTAGTATGTTGTTTAATAGGTCGTAGTCTGTTTAATAGGTCGTAGTCTGTTTAATAGGTCGTAGTGTGTTGTTTAATAGGTCGTAGTGTGTTGTTTAATAGGTCGTAGTATGTTGTTTAATAGGTCGTAGTCTGTTGTTTAATAGGTCGTAGTGTGTTGTTTAATAGGTCGTAGTCTGTTGTTTAATAGGTCGTAGTCTGTTGTTTAATAGGTCGTAGTGTGTTGTTTAATAGGTCGTAGTGTGTTGTTTAATAGGTCGTAGTGTGTTGTTTAATAGGTCGTAGTGTGTTGTTTAATAGGTCGTAGTGTGTTGTTTAATAGGTCGTAGTGTGTTGTTTAATAGGTCGTAGTGTGTTGTTTAATAGGTCGTAGTGTGTTGTTTAATAGGTCGTAGTGTGTTGTTTAATAGGTCGTAGTCTGTTGTTTAATAGGTCGTAGTCTGTTGTTTAATAGGTCGTAGTCTGTTGTTTAATAGGTCGTAGTGTGTTGTTTAATAGGTCGTAGTGTGTTGTTTAATAGGTCGTAGTGTGTTGTTTAATAGGTCGTAGTCTGTTGTTTAATAGGTCGTAGTCTGTTGTTTAATAGGTCGTAGTGTGTTGTTTAATAGGTCGTAGTGTGTTGTTTAATAGGTCGTAGTGTGTTGTTTAATAGGTCGTAGTGTGTTGTTTAATAGGTCGTAGTGTGTTGTTTAATAGGTCGTAGTGTGTTGTTTAATAGGTCGTAGTGTGTTGTTTAATAGGTCGTAGTGTGTTGTTTAATAGGTCGTAGTGTGTTGTTTAATAGGTCGTAGTCTGTTGTTTAATAGGTCGTAGTGTGTTGTTTAATAGGTCGTAGTGTGTTGTTTAATAGGTCGTAGTGTGTTGTTTAATAGGTCGTAGTGTGTTGTTTAATAGGTCGTAGTGTGTTGTTTAATAGGTCGTAGTGTGTTGTTTAATAGGTCGTAGTGTGTTGTTTAATAGGTCGTAGTCTGTTGTTTAATAGGTCGTAGTGTGTTGTTTAATAGGTCGTAGTGTGTTGTTTAATAGGTCGTAGTGTGTTGTTTAATAGGTCGTAGTGTGTTGTTTAATAGGTCGTAGTGTGTTGTTTAATAGGTCGTAGTGTGTTGTTTAATAGGTCGTAGTTTAATAGGTCGTAGTCTGTTGTTTAATTAGTTAAAACCTGCATTTCCCCCTGGCAGGGATGTATTACATGTTTCACTGCAACAACTAAAAGGTGTCACCAGTTTGCATATAATTTATTATTTTAATTTAAAACTTGTTTGTATCTAGGTGTATCCAGACCAGGCCCTGTTGCTGTTGGTAACTTGTGTGTGTATCTAGGTGTATCCAGACCAGGCCCTGTTGCTGTTGGTAACTTGTGTGTGTATCTAGGTGTATCCAGACCAGGCCCTGTTGCTGTTGGTAACTTGTGTGTGTGTCTAGGTGTATCCAGACCAGGCCCTGTTGCTGTTGGTAACTTGTGTGTGTGTCTAGGTGTATCCAGACCAGGCCCTGTTGCTGTTGGTAACTTGTGTGTGTATCTAGGTGTATCCAGACCAGGCCCTGTTGCTGTTGGTAACTCAGGCTCTGGCGCTACGCATCCTCCACGAACCTCTGACCTCCGCTCTACCCATCCTCAACTATTACAAGGTACCTCTCTCCTCTGTCCTCCGCTCTCTCCTCTGACCCCCGCTCTACCCATCCTCAACTATTACAAGGTACCTCTCTCCTCTGTCCTCCGCTCTCTCCTCTGACCTCCGCTCTACCCATCCTCAACTATTACAAGGTACCTCTCTCCTCTGTCCTCCGCTCTCTCCTCTGTCCCCCGCTCTACCCATCCTCAACTATTACAAGGTACCTCTCTCCTCTGTCCTCCGCTCTCTCCTCTGTCCTCCGCTCTCTCCTCTGTCCCCCGCTCTACCCATCCTCAACTATTACAAGGTACACCTCTCCTCTGTCCTCCGCTCTACCCATCCTCAACTATTACAAGGTACACCTGTCCTCCGCTCTCTCCTCTGTCCTCCGCTCTCTCCTCTGACCCCCGCTCTACCCATCCTCAACTATTACAAGGTACACCTCTCCTCTGTCCTCCGCTCTCTCCTCTGTCCTCCGCTCTACCCATCCTCAACTCTTACAAGGTACCTCTCCTCTGTCCTCCGCTCTCTCCTCTGACCCTCGCTCTACCCATCCTCAACTATTACAAGGTACACCTCTCCTCTGTCCTCCGCTCTCTCCTCTGTCCTCTGCTCTCTCCTCTGTCCTCCGCTCTCTCCTCTGACCCCCGCTCTACCCGTCCTCAACTATTACAAGGTACACCTCTCCTCTGTCCTCGGCTCTCTCCTCTGTCCTCCGCTCTACTCATCCTCAACTATTACAAGGTACACCTCTCCTCTGTCCTCCGCTCTCTCCTCTGTCCTCCGCTCTACCCATCCTCAACTATTACAAGGTACACCTCTCCTCTGTCCTCCGCTCTCTCCTCTGTCCTCCGCCCTCTCCTCTGTAACGTGTGCAGGGTAACGTGTGTGTCTCTGTGTGTGCAGGGTAACGTGTGTGTCTCTGTGTGTGCAGGGTAACGTGTGGGCCTTGAGGTGGCTTGTTGAGTTTCTGTCTTCGTCTCCTGGAATCCTGGAGTCCTTCCTCAGAGGGGTAGCAGTGGAGCTGCACAACACCGGTACACACACACACACACACACACACACCCATGTACACACACACACACACTGAATGAACATGTTTTGTCTGAATGGTTTCTTTCTCTGCAGATGGATGGTAGTAGTAGTAACAGAGTCTTTCTCTGCAGATGGATGGTTGTAGTAGTAACAGAGTCTTTCTCTGCAGATGGATCCCAGCTGTCGTCCTCCTTCCCTTCTTCCTCCCTCAAAGACCAGTGAGTTCTGTCATTCTGACTCTAAACATTCTGATCTGACTCTAAACATTCTGATCTGACTCTAAACATTCTGATCTGACTCTAAACATTCTGAACTGACTCTAAACATTCTGAACTGACTCTAAACATTCTGATCCGACTCTAAACATTCTGATCTGACTCTAAACATTCTGAACTGACTCTAAACATTCTGAACTGACTCTAAACATTCTGATCTGACTCTAAACATTCTGAACTGACTCTAAACATTCTGATCTGACTCTAAACATTCTGATCTGACTCTAAACATTCTGATCTGACTCTAAACATTCTGATCTGACTCTAAACATTCTGAACTGACTCTAAACATTCTGAACTGACTCTAAACATTCTGAACTGACTCTAAACATTCTGATCTGACTCTAAACATTCTGAACTGACTCTAAACATTCTAATCTGACTCTAAACATTCTGATCTGACTCTAAACATTCTGATCTGACTCTAAACATTCTGATCTGACTCTAAACATTCTGATCTGACTCTAAACATTCTGAACTGACTCTAAACATTCTGAACTGACTCTAAACATTCTGAACTGACTCTAAACATTCTGAACTGACTCTAAACATTCTGAACTGACTCTAAACATTCTGAACTGACTCTAAACATTCTGAACTGACTCTAAACATTCTGAACTGACTCTAAACATTCTGATCCGACTCTAAACATTCTGATCCGACTCTAAACATTCTGATCCGACTCGAAACATTCTGATCCGACTCGAAACATTCTGATCCGACTCTAAACATTCTGATCCGACTCTAAACATTCTGATCCGACTGTAAACATTCTGAACCGACTGTAAACATTCTGAACCGACTGTAAACATTCTGATCTGACTCTAAACATTCTGATCTGACTCTAAACATTCTGAACTGACTCTAAACATTCTGAACTGACTCTAAACATTCTGAACTGACTCTAAACATTCTGAACCGACTGTAAACATTCTGATCTGACTGTAAACATTCTGATCTGACTCTAAACATTCTGAACTGACTGTAAACATTCTGAACTGACGCTAAACATTCTGAACTGACTCTAAACATTCTGAACTGACTCTAAACATTCTGATCCGACTCTAAACATTCTGATCCGACTCTAAACATTCTGATCTGACTCTAAACATTCTGATCTGACTCTAAACATTCTGATCTGACTCTAAACATTCTAATCTGACTGTAAACATTCTGATCTGACTGTAAACATTCTGATCTGACTGTAAACATTCTGAACTGACTCTAAACATTCTGAACTGACTCTAAATATTCTAATCTGACTCTAAACATTCTAATCTGACTCTAAACATTCTAATCTGACTCTAAACATTCTGATCTGACTCTAAACATTCTAATCTGACTCTAAACATTCTGATCAGACTCTAAACATTCTGATCTGACTCGAAACATCCTGATCTGACTCGAAACATCCTGAACTGACTCGAAACATCCTGAACTGACTCGAAACATTCTGATCTGACTCGAAACATTCTGATCTGACTCGAAACATTCTGATCTGACTCGAAACATTCTGATCTGACTCGAAACATTCTGATCTGACTCGAAACATTCTGATCTGACTCGAAACATTCTGATCTGACTCGAAACATTCTGATCTGACTCGAAACATTCTGATCTGACTCGAAACATTCTGATCTGACTCGAAACATTCTAACCTGATTTTAAACATTCTAAACTGACGCTAAACATTCTGATCTGACGCTAAACATTTTGATCTGACTCTAAACATTCTGAACTGATTTTAAACATTTAACATTTTAAGAAGAAGCCAGTCAGTTTAGGATGTTAAAAGGCAATGAATCATGTCAACATTGTAAAGTGCCTTTAAGATCATGGCAGCGTTTCACCAGAAGGATTGTTATTTGTTTGTTCCATGTCCTGAGGCTGTGTCCAGCTCCTACAGCAGTAAGTCATTCTATTATCTTCACCTTTTCTCCTTTCTGTTGTATCTTTAACTCTGTAGTATCTGCTGTGGTGTTCTGTAACTCTATAGTATCTGCTGTGGTGTTCTGTAACTCTATAGTATCTGCTGTGTGTGGTGTTCTGTAACTCTATAGTATCTGCTGTGGTGTTCTGTAACTCTATAGTATCTGCTGTGGTGTTCTGTAACTCTATAGTATCTGCTGTGTGGTGTTCTGTAACTCTATAGTATCTGCTGTGTGGTGTTCTGTAACTCTATAGTATCTGCTGTGGTGTTCTGTAACTCTATAGTATCTGCTGTGTGGTGTTGTGTAACTCTATAGTATCTGCTGTGGTGTTCTGTAACTCTATAGTATCTGCTGTGTGGTGTTCTGTAACTCTATAGTATCTGCTGTGTGGTGTTCTGTAACTCTATAGTATCTGCTGTGTGTGGTGTTCTGTAACTCTATAGTATCTGCTGTGTGGTGTTCTGTAACTCTATAGTATCTGCTGTGTGGTGTTCTGTAACTCTATAGTATCTGCTGTGGTGTTCTGTAACTCTATAGTATCTGCTGTGGTGTTCTGTAACTCTATAGTATCTGCTGTGGTGTTCTGTAACTCTATAGTATCTGCTGTGGTGTTCTGTAACTCTATAGTATCTGCTGTGTGGTGTTCTGTAACTCTATAGTATCTGCTGTGTGGTGTTCTGTAACTCTATAGTATCTGCTGTGTGTGGTGTTCTGTAACTCTATAGTATCTGCTGTGTGTGGTGTTCTGTAACTCTATAGTATCTGCTGTGTGTGGTGTTCTGTAACTCTATAGTATCTGCTGTGGTGTTCTGTAACTCTATAGTATCTGCTGTGTGGTGTTCTGTAACTCTATAGTATCTGCTGTGTGTGGTGTTCTGTAACTCTATAGTATCTGCTGTGTGGTGTTCTGTAACTCTATAGTATCTGCTGTGTGGTGTTCTGTAACTCTATAGTATCTGCTGTGGTGTTCTGTAACTCTATAGTATCTGCTGTGTGGTGTTCTGTAACTCTATAGTATCTGCTGTGTGTGGTGTTCTGTAACTCTATAGTATCTGCTGTGTGGTGTTCTGTAACTCTATAGTATCTGCTGTGTGGTGTTCTGTAACTCTATAGTATCTGCTGTGGTGTTCTGTAACTCTATAGTATCTGCTGTGGTGTTCTGTAACTCTATAGTATCTGTTGTGGTGTTCTGTAACTCTATAGTATCTGCTGTGGTGTTCTGTAACTCTATAGTATCTGCTGTGTGGTGTTCTGTAACTCTATAGTATCTGCTGTGTGGTGTTCTGTAACTCTATAGTATCTGCTGTGTGTGGTGTTCTGTAACTCTATAGTATCTGCTGTGTGGTGTTCTGTAACTCTATAGTATCTGCTGTGTGGTGTTCTGTAACTCTATAGTATCTGCTGTGTGGTGTTCTGTAACTCTATAGTATCTGCTGTGGTGTTCTGTAACTCTATAGTATCTGCTGTGGTGTTCTGTAACTCTATAGTATCTGCTGTGGTGTTCTGTAACTCTATAGTATCTGCTGTGGTGTTCTGTAACTCTATAGTATCTGCTGTGTGGTGTTCTGTAACTCTATAGTATCTGCTGTGTGGTGTTCTGTAACTCTATAGTATCTGCTGTGTGGTGTTCTGTAACTCTATAGTATCTGCTGTGTGGTGTTCTTTAACTCTATAGTATCTGCTGTGTGGTGTTCTGTAACTCTATAGTATCTGCTGTGTGGTGTTCTGTAACTCTATAGTATCTGCTGTGTGTGGTGTTCTGTAACTCTATAGTATCTGCTGTGGTGTTCTGTAACTCTATAGTATCTGCTGTGTGGTGTTCTGTAACTCTATAGTATCTGCTGTGGTGTTCTGTAACTCTATAGTATCTGTTGTGGTGTTCTGTAACTCTATAGTATCTGCTGTGGTGTTCTGTAACTCTATAGTATCTGCTGTGGTGTTCTGTGACTCTATAGTATCTGCTGTGTGGTGTTCTTTAACTCTATAGTATCTGCTGTGGTGTTCTGTAACTCTATAGTATCTGCTGTGGTGTTCTGTAACTCTATAGTATCTGCTGTGTGGTGTTCTGTAACTCTATAGTATCTGCTGTGTGTGGTGTTCTGTAACTCTATAGTATCTGCTGTGTGGTGTTCTGTAACTCTATAGTATCTGCTGTGTGGTGTTCTGTAACTCTATAGTATCTGCTGTGTGTGGTGTTCTGTAACTCTATAGTATCTGCTGTGTGGTGTTCTGTAACTCTATAGTATCTGCTGTGTGGTGTTCTGTAACTCTATAGTATCTGCTGTGTGGTGTTCTGTAACTCTATAGTATCTGCTGTGGTGTTCTGTAACTCTATAGTATCTGCTGTGTGGTGTTCTGTAACTCTATAGTATCTGCTGTGTGGTGTTCTGTAACTCTATAGTATCTGCTGTGTGGTGTTCTGTAACTCTATAGTATCTGCTGTGTGGTGTTCTGTAACTCTATAGTATCTGCTGTGTGGTGTTCTGTAACTCTATAGTATCTGCTGTGGTGTTCTGTAACTCTATAGTATCTGCTGTGGTGTTCTGTAACTCTATAGTATCTGCTGTGGTGTTCTGTAACTCTATAGTATCTGCTGTGTGGTGTTCTGTAACTCTATAGTATCTGCTGTGTGGTGTTCTGTAACTCTATAGTATCTGCTGTGTGGTGTTCTGTAACTCTATAGTATCTGCTGTGTGTGGTGTTCTGTAACTCTATAGTATCTGCTGTGGTGTTCTGTAACTCTATAGTATCTGCTGTGTGTGTGTTCTTTAACTCTCCCCCCCCCCCCCCCTCCTGCAGGCAGTGCAGCAGCCCCCCTCCATCAGCCTGACCCCCCTGAACACAACACACACCCTGCTACCTGGCAACAGTTAGTGCACACACACACCTCTGATCCTATTTGTGTACAACATCTAACATATCAGTGTGTAACCTATTTCATTCTCCATTCCGATTCGGTCTTTTTTTTTTTTTACGTTGAATCAAAGTCGAGGAACAATGGAAAAGTAATTCTGCTTTGAAAGTTGATAAACTTGTAACCTCACTTCTGAGAAAATGGTCCTTGAATGTTTCGGTGCACCTACTGGAGAGCTCTTCTTTGTTTACACCCATTCAGCATCGTTTACACCCTCTTAAGCCTTAGCCCCACCCATCTCTTTAAGGATTCACATGAGAGGCCATGTGCTAAACAGAGGGAGTAGTGTATTAAACAACCAAAGATTTCAAGACTAAAAGTGGTAAAAGTAGTAGCCTACAATAAGGACAAACTCCAGGTAAAAATACACTATCTAGTCCTTGGTTAATATACTGACTTAGGTGATCAGGTTATGTTGTTTTACACAATACCGTCTCTGGTAAACCCACACTATATCATATAAAATACACTATCTAGTCCTTGGTTAATATACTGACTTAGGTGATCAGGTTATGTTGTTTTACACAATACCATCTCTGGTAAACCCACACTATATCATATAAAATACACTATCTAGTCCTTGGTTAATATACTGACTTAGGTGATCAGGTTATGTTGTTTTACACAATACCATCTCTGGTAAACCCACACTATATCATATAAAATACACTATCTAGTCCTTGGTTAATATACTGACTTAGGTGATCAGGTTATGTTGTTTTACACAATACCGTCTCTGGTAAACACACACTATATCATATAAAATACACTATCTAGTCCTTGGTTAATATACTGACTTAGGTGATCAGGTTATGTTGTTTTACACAATACCGTCTCTGGTAAACACACACTATATCATATAAAATACACTATCTAGTCCTTGGTTAATATACTGACTTAGGTGATCAGGTTATACATCAGGAAGTATAAACAGTGAAATGGTTCCTGGCATATTAAAAACAGGAAGTGTAAACAGTGAAATGGTTCCTGGCATATTAAAAACAGGAAGTGTAAACAGTGAAATGGTTACTGGCATATTAAAAACAGGAAGTGTAAACAGTGAAATGGTTACTGGCATATTAAAAACAGGAAGTGTAAACAGTGAAATGGTTCCTGGCATATTAAAAACAGGAAGTGTAAACAGTGAAATGGTTACTGGCATATTACAAACAGGAAGTGTAAATAGTGAAATGGTTCCTGGCATATTAAAAACAGGAAGTGTAAACAGTGAAATGGTTCCTGGCATATTAAAAACAGGAAGTGTAAACAGTGAAATGGTTCCTGGCATATTAAAAACAGGAAGTGTAAACAGTGAAATGGTTCCTGGCATATTAAAAACAGGAAGTGTAAACAGTGAAATGATTCCTGGCATATTAAAAACAGGAAGTGTAAACAGTGAAATGGTTACTGGCATATTAAAAACAGGAAGTGTAAACAGTGAAATGGTTACTGGCATATTAAAAACAGGAAGTGTAAACAGTGAAATGGTTCCTGGCATATTAAAAACAGGAAATGTAAACAGTGAAATGGTTACTGGCATATTAAAAACAGGAAGTGTAAACAGTGAAATGGTTCCTGGCATATTAAAAACAGGAAGTGTAAACAGTGAAATGGTTCCTGGCATATTAAAAACAGGAAGTGTAAACAGTGAAATGGTTACTGGCATATTAAAAACAGGAAGTGTAAACAGTGAAATGGTTACTGGCATATTAAAAACAGGAAGTGTAAACAGTGAAATGGTTACTGGCATATTAAAAACAGGAAGTGTAAACAGTGAAATGGTTACTGGCATATTAAAAACAGGAAGTGTAAACAGTGAAATGGTTCCTGGCATATTAAAAACAGGAACTGTAAACAGTGAAATGGTTACTGGCATATTAAAAACAGGAAGTGTAAACAGTGAAATGGTTACTGGCTTATTAAAAACAGGAATTGTCCAGATAAAAATATTGTATTAATATTTAATAAATATTAGATGATTCACTATTGTCTTTACAATAGACTGCTTGTTACCATGACAGCCTTTATAATAGAAGGCTTGTGACCACGACAGCCTTTAGAACAGAACGCTTGTTACCACGACAGCCTTTATAAAAGAACGCTTGTTACCACGACAGCCTTTATAATAGAACGCTTGTTACCACGACAGCCTTTATAATAGAACGCTTGTTACCACGACAGCCTTTATAATAGAACGCTTGTTACCACGACAGCCTTTATAATAGAAAGCTTGTTACCACGACAGCCTTTAATAGAACGCTCGTTACCACGACAGCCTTTATAATAGATCGCTCGTTACCACGACAGCCTTTATAATAGAACGCTCGTTACCACGACAGCCTTTATAATAGAACGCTCGTTACCACGACAGCCTTTATAATAGAACGCTCGTTACCACGACAGCCTTTATAATAGACTGCTTGTTACCATGACAGCCGTTATAATAGACTGCTTGTTACGCGACAGCCTTTATAATAGACTGCTTGTTACGCGACAGCCGTTATAATAGACTGCTTGTTACCACGACAGCCTTTATAATAGACTGCTTGTTACCGCGACAGCCTTTATAATAGAACGCTTGTTACCACGACAGCCTTTATAATAGACTGCTTGTTACCGCGACAGCCGTTATAATAGACTGCTTGTTACCATGACAGCCGTTATAATAGACTGCTTGTTACGCGACAGCCTTTATAATAGAACGCTTGTTACCGCGACAGCCTTTATAATAGAACGCTTGTTACCACGACAGCCTTTATAATAGAACGCTTGTTACCGCGACAGCCTTTTATAATAGACTGCTTGTTACCACGACAGCCGTTATAATAGAACGCTCGTTACCACGACAGCCTTTATAATAGACTGCTTGTTACCAGTGTTAGGGTTAGGGGTTAAGGGTTAGGGTTAGGGTTACAGCCTGTGTTTGTCCCGCTGTGTCTCCGGTTAACACTGACCTTGTGCAGAGGGTTAGGGTTAAGGGTTAGGATTTAAGGGTTAGGGTTAGGGTTAGGGTTAAGGGTTAAGGGTTAGGGGTTAAGGGTTAAGGGTTAGGGTTAGGGTTACAGCCTGTGTTTGTCCCGCTGTGTCTCCGGTTAACACTGACCTTGTGCAGAGGGTTAGGGGTTAAGGGTTAGAGGTTAAGGGTTAGGGTTACAGCCTGTGTCTCTGACCTTGTGCAGAAGGTTAGGGGTTAAGGGTTAGGGGTTAAGGGTTAGGGTTTAAGGGTTAGGGTTAAGGGTTAGGGGTTAAGGGTTAAGGGTAGGGTTACAGCCTGTGTTTGTCCCGCTGTGTCTCTCCGGTTCACACTGACCTTATGCAGAGGGTTAGGGGTTAAGGGTTAGGGGTTAGGGTTACAGCCTGTTTTGGCCCGCTGTGTCTCTCCGGTTCACACTGACCTTGTGCAGAGGGTTAGGGGTTAGGGTTAAGGGTTAAGGGTTAGGGTTAGGGTTACAGCCTGTTTTTTCCCGCTGTCTCTCCGGTTCATACTGACCTTATGCAGAGGGTTAAGGGTTAAGGGTTAGGGTTACAGCCTGTTTTGTCCCGCTGTGTGTCTCCGGTTCACACTGACCTTGTGCAGAAAAGTCGTCCATCGCAACTTTTTCCCACTGATCTTTGTCGATAAATTTCCCGCTAAATTCAGGGCAGCGATGTTGTTGACTAGCAACGCTATGTCAGTTCTCCGTGGCTAACGTTAGATCTTTCAACAACAAAACAACTGCGGTAGCAAATGGTTAATCTACACATCCTGAGCAGACCAATCCGAACTCTGCTCTCGGAGATGTCCAGCCCATCCATTAATCTCAGCCAATCATGACTAGCGGGAAGGTTGTCCTGAAACAGGAAGCTAAGCTAGGCGTCTGTCCTGAAACAGGAAGCTGAGCTAGGCGTCTGTCCTGAAACAGGAAGCTGAGCTAGGCGTCTGTCCTGAAACAGGAAGCTAAGCTAGGCGTCTGTCCTGAAACAGGAAGCTGAGCTAGGCGTCTGTCCTGAAACAGGAAGCTAAGCTAGGGTTCTGTCCTGAAACAGGAAGCTGAGCTAGGCGTCAGCCCTGAAACAGGAAGCTAAGCGTCTGTCGCACGTCACTATGTTACCCACTGATATGTTACATACTGATATGTTACCCACTGATATATCATATCCGTATCGTTCTGTCTCCAGGCCTGACCCCTTGTGGCACTTCTACCTCACAGACTTCATCAGAAGGTAAGTCTCACAACACACTCTACCCCTTCTCTACAAGAGCCCCCCCCTTCTCTACGAGAGCCCCACCCTTCTCTACGAGAGTCCCCCCCCTTCTCTACGAGAGTCTCCCCCCCTTCTCTACGAGAGCCCCACCCTTCTCTACGAGAGTCTCCCCCCCTTCTCTACGAGAGTCCCCCCCCTTCTCTACAAGAGCCCCCCCCTTCTCTACGAGAGTCCCCCCCTTCTCTACGAGAGTCCCCCCCCTTCTCTACGAGAGTCCCCCCCCTTCTCTACGAGAGTCCCCCCCCTTCTCTACGAGAGTCCCCCCCCTTCTCTACGAGAGTCCCCCCCCTTCTCTACGAGAGTCCCCCCCCTTCTCTACGAGAGTCCCCCCCTTCTCTACGAGAGTCCCCCCCCTTCTCTACGAGAGTCCCCCCCCTTCTCTACGAGAGTCCCCCCCCTTCTCTACGAGAGTCCCCCCCCTTCTCTACGAGAGTCCCCCCCCTTCTCTACGAGAGTCCCCCCCTTCTCTACGAGAGTCCCCCCCCCTTCTCTACGAGAGTCCCCCCCCCTTCTCTACGAGAGTCCACCCCCCTTCTCTACGAGAGTCCCCCCCCTTCTCTACGAGAGTCCCCCCCCCTTCTCTACGAGAGTCCCCCCCCCTTCTCTACGAGAGTCCCCCCCCCTTCTCTACGAGAGTCCCCCCCCCTTCTCTACGAGAGTCCCCCCCCCTTCTCTACGAGAGTCCCCCCCCCTTCTCTACGAGAGTCCCCCCCCCTTCTCTACGAGAGTCCCCCCCCCCTTCTCTACGAGAGTCCCCCCCCCTTCTCTACGAGAGTCCCCCCCCTTCTCTACGAGAGTCCCCCCCCCTTCTCTACGAGAGTCCCCCCCCTTCTCTACGAGTGTCCCCCCCCCTTCTCTACGAGTGTCCCCCCCCCTTCTCTACGAGAGTCCCCCCCCCCTTCTCTACGCGAGTCCCCCCCCTTCTCTACGAGTGTCCCCCCCCTTCTCTACGAGAGTCCCCCCCCCTTCTCTACGAGTGTCCCCCCCCTTCTCTACGAGAGTCCCCCCCCTTCTCTACGAGAGTCCCCCCCCCAGAAAACAGAGTAACGTCTGTGTCTGGTGTGTTACTGACGGAGTGGGTGTCTGTCTCCAGGACGCTGTAATCCCAGAATGCAGCAGACTGGACCTGGTTCAGATTGGAGTGTGACTCAGACTGTGAGGACATCTCTGAACACGAGGAAGCAGCGAAGAAGAGGACAATGAAAGTATAATAAAGTGTTTATCAGACTGTTAGTGAGAACATCTCTGAACACGAGGAAGCAGCGAAGAAGAGGACAATGAAAGTATAATAAAGTGTTTATCAGACTGTTAAAAATACCTTTGTGCCTTTTTCTTTCTTTTTTTTACAAATAAACAGATCATTTTATTTATCCGTATCACCGGAGTAGGACTATGCGGTGTAAAAACTGTGAGAGTAAATAGTGTGTGTTTTGGCTGTTGTAAAAAAGCTCTTCGTTATTTACCGAACACATTAATAATAAATCATGTTTCTTTTTTTGGTTCACGTCTGTTTGCTGTTTTTACACGATGACGTCACAATCACGTTCCGTTGTCACGTCAGAATGGGTTGTTGTTTATAGACGATGACGTCACAATCACGTTCCGTTGTTTTGTCACAATGGGTTGTTTATAGACGATGACGTCACAATCACGTTCCGTTGTCACGTCAGAATGGGTTGTTGTTTATAGACGATGACGTCACAATCACGTTCCGTTGTCATGTCACAATGGGTTGTTGTTTTTACACGATGACGTCACAATCACGTTCCGTTGTCATGTCACAATGGGTTGTTGTTTATAGACGATGACGTCACAATCACGTTCCGTTGTCACGTCAGAATGGGTTGTTGTTTATAGACGATGACGTCACAATCACGTTCCGTTGTCATGTCACAATGGGTGGTTGTTTATAGACTATGACGTCACAATCACGTTCCGTTGTCATGTCACAATGGGTGGTTGTTTAGACGATGATGTCACAATCACGTTCCGTTGTCATGTCACAATGGGTTGTTGTTTTTACACGATGACGTCACAATCACGTTCCGTTGTCATGTCACAATGGGTTGTTGTTTATAGACGATGACGTCACAATCATGTTCCGTTGTCATGTCACAATGGGTGGTTGTTTAGACGATGACGTCACAATCACGTTCCGTTGTCATGTCACAATGGGTTGTTGTTTAGACGATGACGTCACAATCTCGTTCCGTTGTCATGTCACAATGGGTTGTTGTTTTTACACAATGACGTCACAATCACGTTCCGTTGTCATGTCACAATGGGTTGTTTATAGACGATGACGTCACAATCACGTTCCGTTGTCATGTCACAATGGGTTGTTGTTTATAGACGTTGACGTCACAATCACGTTCCGTTGTCATGTCACAATGGGTTGTTGTTTAGACGATGACGTCACAATCACGTTCCGTTGTCATGTCACAATGGGTTGTTGTTTAGACGATGACGTCACAATCACGTTCCGTTGTCATGTCACAATGGGTTGTTGTTTTTACACAATGACGTCACAATCACGTTCCGTTGTCATGTCACAATGGGTGGTTGTTTAGACAATGACGTCACAATCACGTTCCGTTGTCATGTCACAATGGGTTGTTGTTTTTACACAATGACGTCACAATCACGTTCCGTTGTCATGTCACAATGGGTGGTTGTTTAGACGATGACGTCACAATCACGTTCCGTTGTCATGTCACAATGGGTTGTTGTTTAGACGATGACGTCACAATCTCGTTCCGTTGTCATGTCACAATGGGTTGTTGTTTTTACACAATGACGTCACAATCACGTTCCGTTGTCATGTCACAATGGGTTGTTTATAGACGATGACGTCACAATCACGTTCCGTTGTCATGTCACAATGGGTTGTTGTTTATAGACGTTGACGTCACAATCACGTTCCGTTGTCATGTCACAATGGGTTGTTGTTTAGACGATGACGTCACAATCACGTTCCGTTGTCATGTCACAATGGGTTGTTGTTTAGACGATGACGTCACAATCACGTTCCGTTGTCATGTCACAATGGGTTGTTGTTTTTACACAATGACGTCACAATCACGTTCCGTTGTCATGTCACAATGGGTGGTTGTTTAGACAATGACGTCACAATCACGTTCCGTTGTCATGTCACAATGGGTTGTTGTTTTTACACAATGACGTCACAATCACGTTCCGTTGTCATGTCACAATGGGTGGTTGTTTAGACAATGACGTCACATTCACGTTCCGTTGTCATGTCACAATGGGTGGTTGTTTAGACGGAACCCGGAGGGAAACGGCTGCTGTGTTAAAAAGCTTTGTTGACCCGGATCGAACTCGCCACCTTCCGATGAATGAGACTGACGCTCTACCTGCCGCGCCTGTCAAAACACCAGTTTACTGACGTTACTGTAGCTACACTGTAAATCTTGTTAATCGTGCTAACATATTACTGTAGCCTAATACACTGTATATCTTAGAAACCGTGCTAACATATTACTGTAGCTTCACTGTACATCTTAGTAACCGTGCTAACATATTACTGAAGCTACACTGTACATCTTAGTTACCGTGCTAACATATTACTGAAGCTACACTGTACATCTTAGTAACCGTGCTAACATATTACTGTAGCTACACTGTACATCTTAGTTACCGTGCTAACATATTACTGAAGCTACACTGTAAATCTTAGTAACCTTGGTAATATATTACTGAAGCTACACTGTAAATCTTAGTAACCTTGGTAACATATTACTGAAGCTACACTGTAAATCTTAGTAACCGTGCTAACATATTACTGGAGCCTAATACACTGTACATCTTAGTAACCGTGCTAACATATTACTGTAGCTACACTGTACATCTTAGTTACCGTGCTAACATATTACTGTAGCCTAATACACTGTAAATCTTAGTAACCGTGCTAACATATTACTGGAGCCTAATACACTGTACATCTTAGTAACCGTGCTAACATATTACTGTAGCTACACTGTACATCTTAGTAACCTTGGTAACATATTACTGTAGCTACACTGTACATCTAAGTAACCTTGGTAACATTTTACTGTAGCTACACTGTACATCTTAGTAACCTTGGTAACATATTACTGTAGCCTATTCAGTCTCATAATCTGAAGGTCGTGAGTTCGATCCTCACACGGGGCAGGAAAGCTTTATGTAAAATTACAGTGTTGGCTGAAGAGGAAGTAAAAAGTAATTCTCATTGTTCTTGGACTTTCAGACAAGACATACTATTGTCAAGGTGGATACAACATCTTAAGGTCCATATCTATATTTTTTACTTTAGAATGAAATCATTGTTTATTTCTCAGGTGTTGTGGACTTTCAGACCATACATTTTGGCACGGTGGTTAGAACGTCACTGTCAAAATATGAAGGTCGGTATCGATATTTTTTTCTTTCGAATTACTGTTAAACTGTGACTCGTTGGCGCAGTAGGTAGCGCGTCAGTCTCATAATCTGAAGGTCGTGAGTTCGATCCTCACACGGGGCTGCAAAGCTTTATGTAAAATTACAGTGTTGGCTGAAGAGGAAGTAAAAATTAATTCTCATTGTTTTTGGACATTCAGACAAGACATACTATTGTCAAGGTGGATACTGTTAGTTAAACGTTTACTGGAGACAGGAGATCAAGTAGAGACATAGGACGAGGTGGATAATTATATAATAAGGCCGTTTAATCAGATGCAAAGATATCTTAGTAAATCGTGCAGCACGGCTCCTTCTGTCTGACTCGTATGGAATCGTCGGAAGAGCCCTCTAGAACAGTTCATACAGATTATATAGGCAACAAGCAAAGTAGGTTGATCTGGTAGTCTGGCCTTCCGATTGGTCGATCTGGGTCATGGGTAGTCCTGTTCGGCCTGATGTCGACATTCCATTGGCTTTTCACACAGTTCTTTGTCCTAGTCACATCCAAAGGCATCCTGCATGTGCGTTTGTTTTCACAGGCCCTATTCATGGGGGAGGGTTGAGTGTGTGGGTCTGTGGTTACTTAATAGGGTACAAAGTGTGGGGGTATAGTGGGGGATGGGTACATGTTGTGCCAAGTATAGCTTATGTTGAGAAGTGGTTAAAACAAGTTACCAGTATCTTATACAATGTCTTACAATACCACATCATAAGGTCCATATCTATATT